>NC_060138.1:801329796-801634070 GCF_021461385.2 Schistocerca piceifrons
GCAGCGGTCTGGACAGAGAACTCAGACTCATAAAATGTCTTGTATGGAGTGTTCTTCTATATGGCGCTGAAACGTGGACTATGAGGAAAAAAGACAGAGAAAGGCTGAAGGCTTTTGAGATCTGGACATGGCGGAAGATGGAAAGAATAAGTTGGATGGACAGAGTAAAAAATGAAGAGGTACTGAGAAGAGTGGGAGAGAAAAGACAGTTACTAGATGTAATAAAGAGAAGAAAAAGAAATTGGATTGGGCATATATTAAGAAAGAATGACGGACTGATAAAAACAGTTTTAGAAGGTTATGTAGAAGGGAAAGGGAAGCGAGAAAGGAAGAGATTCCAGATACTGGATGACATGATGGACGGTACAACATACAGTAGCCTTAAGAAGGATGCAATGGATCGCAGAAAATGGAGAGGCAAAGGACCTGCTAATATAGCAGATAACTGATGATGATGATGTGTTTATGAAGGCTGTCACCTCTTTCTCCTAGAGTCCAAGTAACAGAAGGATTGTGTGTTATTCTGGATGAGTATGTTCAACCTATATTCAGAAGATGGTGATAGTCTGCGTTGCTGATGGCAAATGAGATTTTTCACCATGAAATGTCCCATGTGAATAGAATAGGGCCTGTACTACACACTCACAGCGTTTTTAACGGTATTGATTCGACTTATAAATTAGTATAAACGCGTTTATCTCTCAAATGGTGTCCAGATATGTCTACTGCATACAACTTCTTGTGTGTATTTGACTGAACTGGGACTTTGCTATGAATAGGGCAGCTTGTTGCTTGTTTTAATAGTCACCACACATTAATTTTTCTTGGTGAATTTTACAAGCTGGTAACCTGAACTTATTTTTTTCGGTTTATGAGTCATCTGTACACGTTCTCCAAGAGGACAAGTATATGTGAATTCCTTTAAAGAATATCTGTGTGGGCTATAGGTCATTCTCATTTTCTCACCATTATTCAGTATGGGTAGCATATGTGTGATACTTGCATTTTCAAATTTCCCCGCTTTTAATTTGGGTCACATTGTGATGTGCTGAAGAGCCATCACAAACATCATACTAGTTCTGGAAATTGGAATTATTATCTTGAATTTTTATATTACCCACAAATTTTATCTTGGGGCAGTATGTACCATCACAGAATAGGAAGTATACAGAAATAATAGCTTGCCTATACCAGTTTCTTTGGCGTTTCGGTGTATACAGTAGTGAAGAAGATGCGCAAATCCAAGACAAATAGTTTTCAATTTTTTAAAGGAAAAGGAGAATCTGCACCAAAAAACTGACTGCAGAAGTTAATGTCTCTTTGCTTCATTTATATACAGTATTTTTCCAGTTTAATGTGCTTTTACTGTTTAGAATAAGAAAAAAGAAAAACTCATTTTCTCCTACACTACTGTCAGCCTATTTGTGGGAACTGTATGTCCTTTTTTCTTATTACTGTTCATTATAAATTATTTTATAGATTTTACAGTACATCGACCAAAACTGTTTACTTGTAGATAAGCCCAGCAGCTAAAACACCCAATTACTGAAATAAACAAAATGTATCCATTCTCCTTTGGCATCAAATACAGCTGCTTATTCAGTTTGAATATGCCAGACATCACACATGAGCACTGAATTATGGCGTATGGATTTCAGATGAGTTTTCATTCTCCACACTCCCTATTCTGTGGCACCATGTTGTTATTGGAGACCACAGTCTGCCCTTCATGCCTGACATTCGAGCGGCGGGAGCTAGTGGCTCCATGCAGCTGACTGCTGACTTGGTCTGCTCAGCCCTCCAGTAGTGGCGTGTGCGGTGATTTGGTGGATGGTGACACTTGGTCCTTAGGTGGCAAACATTGTGACCATGGAAAAGGCTGTCCCCGGTGCCGTGTTTGTTTAAAACGAATACATAAAACTTATATCTTATCCCCACTGGACTTAAGACAGGTCAGATCCAAACTTAGAGTGATGTCAGAGGGGAGATGGACTTTAACTTACGAGAATCAGTATGCGTGATGTCATTAGAGAAAATGCAGTAGCCATCTTGAATTCTGTAAGTGACCTGGCTACTAGAAATAGCCTTCCACATCTGAGTGAATATAGCTTGGTGAAAATATGTTAAATACCGTAAGTCATCAATTAAGCCCAGACTAGTTACTGCCTGTAGGGTGTAATCATGTTTACATATCCTGGAAATAGCTAATATGCTTCGACCTGCATGGGGAACAAACAATTTATGTCTCAGGTGAGTGACATCAAGGAAAACCCAGTGGCCACCTTGAATTCTATACTTAGACAAGTGACCTACTTCCACTAACGTGGCCGGTCGCTGTGGCCGAGAGGTTCTAGGCGCTTCAGTCCGGAACCGCACTGCTGCTATGGTCGCGGGTTCAAATCCTGCCTCGGGCATGGATGTGTGTGATGTCCTTTGGTTAGTTAGGTTTAAGTAGTTTTAAGTCTAGGGGACTGATGACCTCCATAGTGCTTATAGCCGTTGGAACCATTTGAACCACTAACATGACAATGCAGCATCTTGAATTTCCCGCCAGTTTATGCTTAACAGCAGCTCTATTTCCATAGTGACATCATAGGAAAACCCAGTGGCCGTCATTGTTTCTATGCTTAGCTCACTTGCATTGTGTGGCCATTGATCTGTACTTGCTGTTAGAAGGAGAAGGTCGTTATCACAGTCTTCTTCCACTAACAGGTATGAATGAAGATGGAAGTATGTTTCGCGCCTAGTCTTTTTATAGACGGACGATATTCAACTGGCCAGCCGAAGTGGCCGTGCGGTTCTAGGCGCTGCAGTCTGGAACCGCGAGACCACTACGGTCGCAGGTTCGAATCCTGCCTCGGGCATGGATGTGTGTGATGTTCTTAGGGTAGTTAGGTTTAAGTAGTTCTAAGTTCTGGGGGACTAATGGCCTCAGAAGTTGAGTCCCATAGTGCTCAGAGCCATTTGATATTCAACTAAATTCTGTCCATCGACATTTCCGCATTATTTTTTGAATGTTCTGTTTCCACAGAATTTTCTGAACTTTGTTTTTAAACCACAGAGGGTCTTTCTCGTCCTTAATCGACCTACTCGGCACATACTTCTCGCATTAACGGTGTCCATGGTGAGATTTCCATCTCGAAAATGTTGCCTTCCTGGTGAACGGAAGAGTGGCTCTCCCAGATCACACATCAGCACGTGCACACATCTTCATGAACCTCAAATGGCTATTGGTGGAACAAAACATATGCATGACAAAATACACTCGGAAAAAGCTTACCCCTTTAAAATTGAAGTACTGGTTAACAACTATGAGGCGCTAATTTAAAATGGCATATTGTGTTATAGTATTTCTTTTCATTTGCTGAAGTGGTGTTCACTTGTACTGTATGGCCGCTGATCTGTACTTGCTGTTAGAAGGAGAAGATCGTTATCACAATCAGTGCTATGCTAATCAAACAATGGGTGGCATTCGCCGAGTAATGATTGTAATAGTAGCCTCCACTTAATTTAGTGATCACTACTGATAATAACCACCACATGGAGCATGAACGTGTCTGCAACACGCTTTCACCTAACTCGGCTTAGGCCTATGTGTACGGCCCAAGAATGTTGCCATTAGTAAACGCAATGTATTCATGGTCAACAGAGAGTAGTAGAAGTGAGTAGTGTTGCATGAATGTGGTTTATATAGAATTTTGTGCATTGTGAGGTGTAAAAGCACAGTGATCAGGGTGACGAAAATGCCTGATATCATAAGTTTTTTGTACTTATAAACGAATGAAAACTGGAAATGAAAATGAGGGAATCGAAAAATACACTACCTGGGATGAAAATCACAAGAAAATAGTGGCTACACAAATATGAAAAGGCTTGCACAGGATACACTATCGCAGACAGCTGCATCAAACAAATCCCCAGATTGAAGATTACAACAACAACAGCAGGAGCCAGGCATGAATCCAACTTTATGTTTATTATTATTAAAATCTTAGACATCTTTGGCACATTAAATGTAGATGTCGAAGTAAGTTGTACACTGATGGAAAAGGAAATCACGCACGGAGAAGGAGTTATGTGACATAAAAGAAAGTCGCACAAGGGTGACACTAACAGCGCCAATGTGAGGATGCAGATCAGCTTTGCTTTAAATACAAGCTGTAACAGTTGTGAGTGTTAGTTACCTTACAACTCACTGTGATTGAACAAGGTCGTGTAATAGGGCTATGAGAAGCTGGATGTTCCCTCTGCAGTACTGCAGAAAGGCTTTGCATTTATGTAGCCACTGTACATGATTGCTGGCAGCAGGGATTAGAAGAATGTGCGATCGTAAGAAGACCAGGCTCCAGATGGCCACTACTGAGAGGGAAGACCACCATTTGTGACTTCAGTGGTGTCAAGTGAGAGCTCATTGGACAGCAGGGTGGAAGCCTGTTGTGTTCTCTGATGAAACCTGGTTCTTCCTCGGTGCCAGTGATGGCCGATTGTTGATTAGGAGGAGGGCAGTTGAGAAGCTGCATCAACCTGGCTGCATGCTAGTCACAATGGATCTACACCTCGAGTTATGGTATGTGGTGTGATTTCGCATGACACCAGGAGCGCCCTTGACTGCACCTTGACTGCAAATTTGTATGTCAGACTGGTGATTCAACCTGTTGTGTTGCCATTTATGAAAAGCATTCCAGGGGGTGTTTTCCAACAGGATAACGCTCGTTCACATACCGCTGTTGTACCCCAACATGCTCTACAGAGTGTCGACATGTTGCCTTGGCCTGCTCTAGCACAAGGTCTGTTTTCAGTCGAGTACATATGAGACATCTTCAGACACCAATTCTAGCATCATCCACAATGAGCATTAAGCATCCGTGTATAGACTGACAACGTACAATAGGCATGGATCTTCATTCCACAAACTGACATCCAACACCGGTACAACACAATATGTGCAAATTTACATGCTTGCATTCAATATTCTGGCAGTTACACTGGTTATTAATGTTCTAGCATTTCCATTTTCTGTGGCTTATCTCGGACTTAGGTGGGAGGGGGCAGAGATGGAAGAAAGATAGCTAAAGTCTGTGACTTCCCAGGACCAAAACCTGGGTAGGACAGTTTATGATAGGAGAAACCATCTATGATATATAGTCATAAAACTATAGTCATAAAACTACTGGACAAACTGCGACTATTACATAATAGCTGTGAAACAAAACATAGACAGTAGGTAAGGAGATGATGAATGAAATATACTTGGCTGTCAAAAGAGCAATGTGTGAAGCCTGCAATGAATACCAGAGTCGAATTTTACGAGAAAGTCTTTCGCAAAACCTAAAGATACCCTGGTCATATGCTAAGGTTACTGTGCAGACCTCTGTTAATCACAAGATGAACTGAAATTGAGGACAGCAAGTGAATAGTTTCCAGAGCTCCATTTTTAAGTGGAAGATGACACAGTTAATTCTTGCACCGCTATAAAAACTAATGATGCAGATATGCATGTCAGAGCCTTCGAGGCACATGTCAATACACTGAATCTCAAAAATTTATCATCACCCTATTTCCTGCTAGATTCTATACGTAATTTGCTGCTGTTAGTCTCTATCTTAATTATATTGTGCAGTAGATTCCTCAAATGAAAACAGTGCCTGGTGGTAAAAAAATGATGTTAAAAAATTATCACACAGTATCATTTACGTTCTTTTGGTGTCGAATCTTAGAACAAATTTCGATCTCAAACATAATGAGATATTTCAAAAAGCGTTACCTCCATCATGTCAACCAACATGGAATCTGAAATATCAGTCATGCAATTTCCAACTCATGTTTGCTCTCATGAGATCCTGAAATCCATGGATTAAGGCATTCAGCTGGATGCAGTGTTTGACTCAACACCACACCAATGATTATTAATTATTATTAATGAAAGTATGATCACAGGGCATACTGTAACAAACAAAAAACTAATTATATTTGAGGATTTCTGGATAGGGATAGAGAGTCGTCCAAAGATGTGTAAGTAACTTTATACATCTTCCAAAGAAGTGTGATGTCCCATACTGTTTATGGCATACTTTCAGCTGGGGCTTGTTTTGCTTCACTTTTTTAAATTTTGTTACAAATACTTAAATTATGTGATATTAAAGTACCGGTAGTTGTAAGTTACTGACGTTTGGTTTTATAACGAGAAAGGGTTTAGTAAGATAGATCTGTATCTGTAATAAAGTTAAAATAAATTTAACTTTAACTAATTTTATGTATAACTTTGCTCTAAGTCTACCTACAGGAGTGCAGAGCTTTACACAATAGCAAAACTAAAATCAGAGAATTGTCATAGAAATGGTACAATGTAAGTATATTGCTGTGTAATAACCAATTCTGATCTTTAACATGCAGATAAAATAAATTTATGTTATCACTGGCCAACTCACAAAAATATAAGAGTATATTTTATGAACTTTGAATCACAAAATATTTAGGCTCATAAAAGGAAATTTTTAGTGATGCAGTAGCCAAACTAAGACCAAATACTGTCTAATACAGTACTTCATACAACCTACTTTGAAGTATTTTATCAGGAGAATTTTTGAGAACTAGCACGTCATCCTATGAATAATTATGAGTTTCATATGGGATTTCCATGACTGCAATGTCTCCTGCATCGAGCTTATATTTACGTCATCCTACAATTTATCCTGGAAAAAGTTCTTCTAATGCAGACACAAAATTCTCTAACTTCCTTGACAACTTCTTCAAGACTGAGAAGATTATTAAAGGTTTTTCTACCTTTGCAGCTGGAAACTAAGTTTTTTCACAGTATGTATCTAATTCATAGTCCTCTGTCTTTTGATTTCAACTTAAGTCCAAATTATCATCAATTTCAAATTCACTATCTGAACTTTAATCTGTTTACAAATGATATTGATAACACTGCACATTTTCTGTTCTGTTCCTGCACATTTCTGGGATTACTGGAAGAACTAGGACTGTTTGGTGACTTGTTGAAGTTATTAACTTCGGTTCTTTTATCAGGAGCCACTGTTACTATTTTTTGCTACCATTTCTGTTTTCACCCTTTTCTGCAAATGGTTTGAGGAATATGCATTTGGTCATCCCCATCTTCATTGGTAATTGATGATGTTGGAAGCTTTTTCAACTCTGCCAGAACTTATGGGGTGTAAAGCCTACCACATTTTCTGAAGTCAGCAGTCAGGGAAGGAGGACGGAAAAGAATTATCTATTATGAGGTAACATAGCCATGGAGTCTTCATAAGTTTGAAGTTCAGTGAACTGAATTAGTTTTTTTCTGTGTGTGTGTGTGTGTGTGTGTGTGTGTGTGTGTGTGTGTGTGTGTGTGTGTGTGGGAGGGGGGGAGGGGTGCCTGCAACTTCCCTAATTAGCCCCTCAGTGAATATACTTCTGCATCTGTATATGCACTGTTGGCATCTTATTGCTTCATGTGCCTCATTAGACTACAATTTGTGTGTACCGGATGGCAACTGAATGATTGCACTGCATCGGAAATCGATCAAGAGCTGTATTAATGGAGATTTCATGCATGAAGGCTACTTCTTATAAGAGCTAAAATATCATTTATTTTATTTTACATAGTAAGGTAACTGAACAACCAGAAGACTTTTACAGAATTAGAGCTTTTTTCCATTAAGATAAAGATAAGACAGCAGGTTGTATATGACTTGGGAAACCATTCTGATTGTAAATCCCTCTCCCCCTAGGTAATACTTTCTTTCAGAAACAGCAACGTTACTGTTGTGCAGGTAATGTTCATTGCTTCAGTTATACAAACTTGAAAAGTTCTTCAAGTTTGTATAACTGAATTGCAATGCACTGTATCTGATTTCCAAATACAAACTAAATCTTGTGAGCCTTCCACCATCCTCAGTAACACATTACTTGATCTTAGTCATCTGTCAACAGGTTCCACAACTCTACACATGTATGCACCAGTAGATTTGAGGGATGATATGCAAAACGTAGGTGACAAAATTTTACAAACTGTGGAGAAAATTGAGACATATCTTCAGATGAAGTATCCATTGCCTGACCTGCAAATTGTTGTTGCACCTGGAATATGGTCTAGTCATGAAGGTTTTGGACTTTCTGTATTCAGGTCAGTAGACAGACAAATACTTTATTTATTACCAGCAGTACCTGAGCATGCTTTGCTACACCTCAGTCTGGTTAAATGGAAAATTGCTAAATATGTACAGGAAGAGGATATATGTCCTAATTTCCTACTTCCCCTGTCTCTGACCATCTCCTCTTGCTCCTCTCTTTGTCCACCTCCTCCTCCTCCTTCCCCCTCTCTCCGTTCATTACCATTTCTCACCCCCCCCCCCCCATCTTCTCCTTCTCTTTCTCTCTCTCTCTCTCTCTCTCTCTCTCTCTGTTTCCTTCTGCTCCCTATCTCCTCCTCTCCCTGTCCTTCACCTCTCCCCCTTTCTGTGTCTGTCTTCTTCTCTCCCTTCTCTTTCCACCTTCTCCCGCCCCCACACTGTCCATCTTCTCCTTTCCACTCTCTATGCCAATTTCCTCCCACCTCTCTGTCCATCTTCTCTTCCTCCACCTTGTTGACCTTGAGTCACATTTATTGTTACTCCAAATTCAGATTCTGTAGTGGTATTCTAATCGCAAGCTGATAAGCTATAAATCCAATTTTTCTGTTTGCTAACAAATTTTCACTATTATAATTTTTCAATATATTTTTGTATTATACATATTAAAAATATGCAGCCTATGTGTGTTAAAACACTTATTACAGTAACATACAAAAATTTTAATTAAGTTGGTCTAGTACTTTTTGAGATTTTTGATATATATATATATATATATATATATTATTGTGTAAAATTTTAAGTAAATCTGCAAGATCATTTCAAGATTTTTGATAACAATGTTTCTACTTTGTTTACTACACATATATTTATGTATTACATGCAGCAAAAACATATACCATACATACATTGAAATGTTCACTAGAATATCATGGAAAATTTGAAGCAAACTGCTCAAGAACTTTTCGAGATTTTTGGTAATAATATTTCCCTTCATATATCATATTTACTTATATGGTACATGCATTTAAAAAAAAGTGTATTAGAACACAAGCGTATTTGAATGCGATGTTGTATGAAAATTTCAAGTCAATTGATCAATTACCTTTTGAGTTTTTGTGAGCACAAACATACGGAGGCTGAATTTTTATATACAGGGTGTAACAAAAAAGTATGGCACAAATTACAGGACATGTTACTCACTCATAGATGAAGAAATTATCTTATATGAACATGGGTCTTGAAATGCTTTGTTTCCATGTTACAACTTATTTTCTCCAAGTCATTAATAATGGAAACACACAAGAACAGAATGTTAGAATCATAGGGAACAATGCCACTCATAGTGACATCTGGTTATGTTGTGCACCACCAGTGTTTTGTTTCACATATCCCCCATTGCCACACAATGTGCAACATTGCTCGTTTACAGGTAACATCAACTGTTCTATGACCAGTGCGGTTGTTACAAGCACATAGGTTACTACATAGAGTTAATCACAGACTTGGCTCATGGAATGGCAGTCTACACAAATGCAGAGGTGGGAGACGTACATTTGATGTATGGATTAGCTGAAAACAGTGGTGCTCACACTCAACATTTGTATTGGGAGAAATTTACAGGACGATGTTGCACTGACAGGAAAATGTTTGAGGCCACTGCTCATCTGTTTAGGGAAAATGGGCATTTAAGCCTGATACTTGCGACCAGGGGAGACCTAGAGAGATGAGGACACCACAAGAGGAGATGGAAGTTCCTCATGTCATTGAAGACAACTCTAGTGTCAGTAGAAGACATATAGCAACAACACTAAATGTTGACCATATGACTGTCTGGTGAGTGTTACACAAGGACCAGGTGTATCCATACCATATACAGTGTGTGCAGGTACTATTAGCAGCTGATTTTCCTGCAGGGTACTCTTCTGTGGATGGCTTATTCAAGAAAGTGTCAGCGCTAATTTTAATGCAATGGTACTGTTCGCAGATGAGGTATTGTAAGTTTTCACAATCAGCATGTATGGGCGGACATTAGTCCTAAAGCAGCTGTTGGAGAAGCAAGTCATCAACAAAAATTTTCTGTCAGTGTTTGGGCTAGTATTGTTGGTGAATGTTTGGTAGTGCCTCAATTTCTTTCACACAGGCTCAGTGGACAAAATTATCACAATTTTGTAGAGAATGTTCTACCAGACGTGTTAACAGATGTGCCTTTAGCTGTGCAACAAAACATGTACTTCATGCACCTCTTAATTTTAGCGTGAACGTTCATCAGCTTCTAAATGACAGATTCAGTGACAGATGGATATGCACAGATGGTCCAATTGCCTGGCACAGATGGACCAATTGTCTGGCCTCCATGCACTCCATACCTAAACACAACTTTTATTTATGGGGGCATCTGAAAGTTCTTATGTTTGGAACGCTAGTACATGATGTTCAGTCTCTGTGCCATCGTAATGGAAGCCTGTGACACCATACACAATACTTCATGGATACATCAGCACATCTGAGATTCATTCCAACAGCTGGCTGATGCATGTATCAATGCCCACAGAGGGCATAGTATACATCTTCTGTGAGAAAGAGTTGCATATGGTGTGCTGGTGCATTCTGTTCATATGTGTTTCTCATGATTAATGAGTTGGAGAAAATGAATTGCAACATGGATAGAAACCATTTCCATAACCATGTTCCTGTTACATATTTCATTCATTTATGTGTGAGGAATGTGTTCTGCAGTTTGTGCTGTAGATTTCTGTTACACTCTGTAAACAGATTACCATCGCTACCAACCTTGAATGTTCTGATTTATTAGACACACATTAAGTAAAACAAATTCAGTCACATTTACCATCTTGTGTTAGAGATTTTCTGTTTAAACCCTTCTCATCTTCTTACCAGATCGGTAAAGTGATTCAATACAGAAAAATTAAACGGCTTTTTTTCAGCTGCCAGAATTCTTACTTCTTTTTATTTGGTTTATGAATACATTTTGGATTCATTGCCACACTGTGACAAATATGCAGCCTTGATTTATATGATAAAATTATGGAAAGATATCACACTTTATGGCCCCTCCTCAAAATCTCATGGAATTAGCATATTCCATCATCTGTGATCTGAGTTCCATGCTGCAGATTCCTTTGTTCCCAAGAAAACTAGGGAGATTTTCTCAATGATCTCACTGAAGCTGAAAAGGGGAATTTGCAACCACAAGCAAGTTCCCAGACATTGCCTCAGTGTCACAAAATGTCTGATCCACTGCAAGTTTCAATTAGAAAATTACAATTTGATATCCTTACGCAGGCAAATTTAAATGTGCAATGCTTATGATAAAAACGTGTCAAATAATGGTACTTCACAGCATCTGATTCATCTGATTGACATTGAAGTGTAGGGCCTAGATTGGCAGAATACTGGGTCCGAACAAAAGTACAAAAAGGAGGAGGAAAAGTGTACAATGTGTAATAGTATCGATGTATATCGCTAGTATTTGTGTTTTTCGTGCTACATCATCAGAAAAGTAACGGAAAAGAACAATGAAACCAGAAGAAGGTATGAAGGAAACTTCACACATGGAGCGTCTACATCATCAAGTGAAACAATACGTTCGGACCCCTGCATCTGCGTGAAACGTACAGCAAAAGGTGTAACGTGCGCGGTATGTAAAACTGTGTTCTATTTTAAATTTTAAATACAGGTCCAAAACGTAAGATATAGTTCTGCTCAAAATGTCTCATATGTGATTTGGTTCACAAACTTAACGAAAAACACTGTTCAAACAACATTATCTCAATGTTGCTGGAGGAGAAAAAGGTTTTAAAACACGACTGTAACAAAGGCACGTAACAGAACGCAAGTAAATCGTATGATAAATTTCACTCAGATACAAGAACTTGTATCAACACTAAAACAACTTATAGCGTGTGTAATAACTACGAGAGAGGTGGCAAAAATGACGTTATATGCATTGTATGCGAAAGAGAGCTCAATTTACTGTACGAAAAACTCAGCCCGTCGCAAAAAACACAATATCGGAGTGGAAATGTGATACCGGTAACAGCAGAGTGTTACCAAATTCACCAATTCCTTTAAAAAAAAAAAAACGGATATGACGTCCAAAGTACGGTAAGTGAAGACTCTGCATCATAAAGTGCTACCGGTACTGCAAACATTCAGATACCTAAACGAGCCGTTTGTACACCCCTGAAGACTCGCAAACTACGACAACATGTACCTATGTATGTCGCAGCAAAAAATTCGTGATCGCTTGATGAAACTTTATATTCTAGCAGACAGCCGTGGACGCGGAATCGCCTCACGTGTTAATGAGACAGCAGTTGTGAAAGCCACGAGATTTGTCAAGCCAGAAGCACCCCTCTCAGAAATAATGAATGCTATCCATTATAAAGAAATTATGGAGTTATTTTCAAACGACTTTATAGCTCTGTTTGGCGGCCCAAACG
Organism: Schistocerca piceifrons; assembly: GCF_021461385.2. Lineage (NCBI taxonomy): Eukaryota > Metazoa > Arthropoda > Insecta > Orthoptera > Acrididae > Schistocerca > Schistocerca piceifrons. The sequence goes on from NC_060138.1 coordinate 801,342,335, forward strand.
ATATATGCAGAAACGAAACATCCACAGGTTGCTCAGAATTAAGAAAACAACTGGTTCGTATGTAGCACACAAACGGTCTCTTTGTGACTGCTACGATTTGCCACATTGGTATTGTGTAAACAAGGAGATTAGAGTTACCAACGATCGTCTTTCTGCTAAATGCAAGCAATTCAAAAACGTTGATGTTGTTGATATTAGCGATATTGGGCACAGGTTTCACACATCACATGGCCTTCACTTGAAAAGTCTAGGGAAGGAACTTGTGACCCAGAAATTACTGGAAAAAATCAAGAGGCACCTGCAAATATCTGCAACACAAACAGCAGTAAAATCACCAAATCCAGTTGTAGCAAGTACAACACAAATGACAGCGGAAGCATTACCACCACCACCACCACCACCAACGACAACATCAACAAAAACAATGACAACAACAACAGAAGAAACAGCAATAACAACTAAACCTACATCAACAGCAGAAGAACCATCAGTAGCCAAGGAAACTTGCAGATAAGTGTCAAAAATCAGCAACAAAGAAGCACTACTCCGGGTATTGACAAAATAACGAATACTTCAAGATAGTAAGTCAAAACATTCAGTGTCTCAAGAATAATGTGTTAGAATTGGAAGTCACCGTAAACAACTTTGTAGATATCTCTTGTATTTGTCTATCAGAACATCGATGCAGGGGCAGTGAATTAAGTCTTATGAATATAAGCAATTTTGATTTAGCATCTCGTTATTGCTGCAGTTTTTGCATATACACTAGTATAAAGTTAGATCTAAAACGTACTGTCAAAATATCGAGAAACATTTTGAATCATGTGCCACAGAGCTAAAATCCGAGGAGAAGCGTAAAAAATTAATTGTCATATCAATATACAGATCACCACTAGGTGTCAAAAACATTTTTTTAAAAATTTGGAAGCAGTGCTGAACATTTTGTATAAAAATGATGTGAAAGTATTACTACCGTATGTGGGGGTTTTAACATCAACATTTTAATTCAAAATGAAGAAAAAACACAGCTTTACAGGCCCCACTAGAACAACAGAGTCATCTTTGCCCCTACTAGATAATATCTTTACAAATATCGAAAATGATGTTACTGAGGCACAACATGTAAACTTAGGTCTTTCAGACCACAACACACTAATAACATGCATAAATTCTTCTGTACCTGAGGTGGTTAAATGCAAGTGCGAATATAATAGGCACTTCTACCAAGAAAAGGCTAATATTTTTATTCAAAATCATCAGCTGATAAATCATTCAATGCATTTTATAATATTTTCATATCCATATTTGAGATGTATTTTCCAAAAAAACTGACAAGAATTAATGTCATGCCAAGGAACAGCAGCCAAGTATAACACACGCTATCAGACTATCCAGTCAAAAGCTAAAACCTCTCAATCAACTGAGAAAAGACAACCAAGATGAACACTTTACAGGATATGTTAAGACATGTAAGAAAATTTATAAGAAGGTAATTAAAACAGCCAAGACAATGCACAATGACAAAGTAATCATAGGGACAGCAAACAAGTCAAAAGCAATATGGAATATAGTAAGAAAGGAAAGAAACAAAAGTGTTAAAAAGCAAGATGACCAAGTATCAAAAGATGATGGTGGTTTGTTACTCAGAAATGGTACTCTAGCGAGTTACACAAACGACTGTTTCATAAACACTCCAGTCAATCTGAGTAAAAAATTGTGATAGTAATAATAGTACCACAATTCAAAGAGAGCAAAGTGATAATTCAATATTGCTGTGTCCCACATATAAATTCTTAAGATAATAAAAACAATGAAGAGTGAAATGTCCTCTGGAACTGACGAGGTACCAGGTTCAGTCATAATTAAATGTGCTAGTGTGATAGCAGAAGCACTCTCACTTATCATAAACATATCATTAACAGAAGGGGCATTCCCACAAAGATTAAAAATTTCAAAAATAAAACCATTGTATAACAAGGGTAATAAATATGAAGTGTGAAACTATAGACCAATAGCTTTGTTATCTGTATTTTCAAAAATAATACTGTCGTGAAAACTATAATTACAAATTACCTTGGAAAATTCAATCTTTTGTCTGTTAAACAACATGGTTTTCACAAAGGCATGAGTACAGAAACAGCAATTACCAGAAATGACAGGACAGTAGAAATAAACTTGGACTTATCGGAGGCATTCGATACTGTTGACCACGATATCTTGCTAGACAAACTAAAAACTATCAGTTTACGATGAGTTGCCCGCGAAAGGCAAAGGTCCCGAGTTCGAGTCTCGGTCGGGCACACAGTTTTAATCTGCCAGGAAGTTTCATATCAGCGCACACTGCGCTGCAGAGTGAAAATCTCATTCTGGAAACATCCTCCAGGCTGTGGCTAAGCCATGTCTCCACAATATCCTTTCTTTCAGGAGTGCTAGTTCTGTAAGGTTCGCAGGACAGCTTCTGTAAAGTTTGGAAGGTAGGAGGTGAGGTACTGGAAGAAGTAAAGCTGTGAGGACGAGCGCGAGTCATGCTTCGGTAGCTCAGATGGTAGAGCACTTGCCCGCGAAAGGAAAGGTCCCGAGTTCAACTCTCGGTCGGGCGCACAGTTTTAATCTGCCAGGAAGTTTCATATCAGCGCACACTGCGCTGCAGAGTGAAAATCTCGTTCTGGAAACATCCCCCAGGCTGTGGCTAAGGCATGTCTCCGCAGTATCCTTTCTTTCAGGAGTGCTAGTTCTGCAAGGTTCGCAGGAGAGCTTCTGTAAAGTTTGGAAGGTAGGAGGCGAGGTACTGGCAGAAGTAAAGCTGTGAGGAGCAGCCGTGAGTCGTGCTTCGGTAGCTCAGATGGTAGAGCACTTGCCCGCGAAAGGAAAGGTCCCGAGTTCAACTCTCGGTCGGGCGCACAGTTTTAATCTGCCAGGAAGTTTCATATCAGCGCACACTGCGCTGCAGAGTGAAAATCTCGTTCTGGAAACATCCCCCAGGCTGTGGCTAAGGCATGTCTCCGCAGTATCCTTTCTTTCAGGAGTGCTAGTTCTGCAAGGTTCGCAGGAGAGCTTCTGTAAAGTTTGAAAGGTAGGAGACGAGATACTGGCAGAAGTAAAGCTGTGAGGAGCAGCCGTGAGTCGTGCTTCGGTAGCTCAGATGGTAGAGCACTTGCCCACGAAAGGAAAGGTCCCGAGTTCAACTCTCGGTCGGGCGCACAGTTTTAATCTGCCAGGAAGTTTCATATCAGCGCACACTGCGCTGCAGAGTGAAAATCTCGTTCTGGAAACATCCCCCAGGCTGTGGCTAAGGCATGTCTCCGCAGTATCCTTTCTTTCAGGAGTGCTAGTTCTGCAAGGTTCGCAGGAGAGCTTCTGTAAAGTTTGCAAGGTAGGAGACGAGGTACTGGCAGAAGTAAAGCTGTGAGGACGAGCGTGAGTCGTGCTTCGGTAGCTCAGATGGTAGAGCACTTGCCTGCGAAAGGAAAGGTCCCGAGTTCGAGTCTCGGTCGGGCGCACAGTTTTAATCTGCCAGGAAGTTTCATATCAGCGCACACTCCGCTGCAGAGTGAAAATCTCATTCTAGTTGAATTAAAATGGTTTTAGTCACATCTCCACAACAGGTAGTAGAAATTAGCTCAGCAAACAATAAAAACCAAAGCGTTGTGTACAGATCGGACATGCAGACCATATCAATTGGAGTACCTCAGGGCAGCATTCTAGGACCTCTCTTATATATATATGAAGATCCCAATCAGTGGTACACATATAACTTTGTTTAGTGATGACGCAAATATTGTTGTAACAGACGTAAATAGGAAATTGCCAACATCTGCCGCCAGAGTTTCGGAATACACACAAAACTGGTTTGAACTGAACAGGCTAACCTTAAATATTTCAAAAACTAATTATATAAATTACAGGAAAACAAAGTCTCATCATAATGTGAACCTCAAAATTCGAAATAAACAAATTGAAAGGGTAGCTGCCACGAAATTCTTGGGCGTGCAAATTGATGGAAATTTAGACTGGAAAGCCCACATTCTGTACCTCACTAACAAGTTAAGTTATGCTTGCTTTGCATTACGCATAATTAGGACTGTGTGTAGTAGAGAGTGTAGCAGAACTGTGTGCTTTGCTTATATCCACTCTGCTATCACCTATGGCCTAACCCTCTGGGGTTCTTCACCTTACAAAAACGGGCTGTTATAATAATTTCAAACAGTACAAGGCTAACACCTATTTCAGCACCGAAATATTCTACCCTTACCATGCCTCTATATAATATAAAAATGCACATTGGTAATTATAAAACTAACTCAGATCTTCGTTCCTACAATACAAGAATGTGCAATGATGTCCACATAAAAAGAGTAAACAAGGCTTTAATACAAATCAAACCAACATTCAGGGTACTATTTTGTACAACAAACTTCCAGTTCAGCTAAAAGAAGTAAAAACATTGTCTACATTCAAGGAAGCAATATTTAAATTCTTAGTGACCAACTGCTATTATAGTATAAATGAATATCTGCAGTAACCTTGTAGCACATAACTATATTCATTTACTGTATGTTAATAGCACCATAAAGTAAATGTTTGCCACAGCCTCAACGTTAATTTTTCTGAACAAAAGTGTTACACCAAGCATTTAATTATAATGTATTTCATGTAAAAGGCTGAGAACAAAATTGTTAAATCAATTATTTACTTCTAATGTATTTCACGTAAAATATCCTTCTCATAATTTTATATTATCACAGTAATCAAAGTTTCATTGCCCCAAAATATTGTGATGGGTACAATGAACCATTGTAGTATGTAGGAAACTGTACACCCTTATCTTATTTTTGTTATACTATGTTCTTTGACGAAATCCATACAATGTACATTGTCACTGGATGAATAAACTACTGCTACTACTACTACTACTACTAATAATTACGTAATCTTTGTTATTGTATGGAAAAATAATTTATAGTTGTTTCTACTAGTACAAATAATTTGAACTCTGATGTTGTTCCATAAATTTGCTATGCAAATTTTTAAATTAAAGTATGATGTTCTCTGATAGAGGATTTTTAATTGTTGTGTATTATTTTACTGGTGCACAAATCTGAAAGGAATAGTGGTTTTAATAATTTTACTGTGTGACTTTGTTTTAGAATTAAGAAATACAACATAATTTAAATGCTTGTGTTTCAATAATCACACAACCCAGCAAGTTTGATGAAATGTGTTCAGGATTCTTCATCTCCTAAGCTTCCTGAATAGATATCAGTTCTTAAAATGGTAGTTACTTTTTGTAACAGGAGACTTTGCAAATTATGTATTTCATCAATTTGCATTGTTTATATTCTGTAGTAATTCAGATACCCATTATTAGACTAGATTGAGTGTTATCTGCTTATGGATTTCTGAGTATTTTCAAACTTGGTTGTAATTATGGTATGTCCTCACTCTGCTGACTTGAAGTATAGAAGTCAGCTGTTATGATGTTAAGTAAGTACAGGTATCACACATGGTGTATTGAAGACTGTCATTTCATTTATAAGTGTTATTTGCTAACATACAGTGTGAAAATATGAACTGAAGAATTTGGTACCTAGCAACATGTGATTCAGTGCTTGACAACTGACCAGATTGCTTAGTGAATCAACCAACAACCAGCCTGAGAATCACAAAATACAACATCAATGGCCTCAATAATATTAACAAAATAATTGAAACAGAATTTTTCAGTCTTTGCAGGACTATTTCCAACTGATAATTCTACGACGACTGCTAATTACATGGAGATGTTCATATTTCCATAGCTGATCAGGGACTGCTTATGGTGTGTACACTGCAAACGTTTATAGACATGTGCAAGAATAAATTTCAAAATATGGAGTTACACATTGGTTATTCACACAAAAGAGAGCAAATTTAGAGGCCATGGAATTACAATGGGAAAAATAATGACTCTGTTAACTATGGGTAGGGTTATGAGAAAACTATTAAGTTATTTTACCTAGGTTGTGAATATCATGTGTATGTCCACAGGGAGTTGCGAAATGGCAAAAATATGAAAATTTATAAATCAAATAAATGGGAAACTAACAAATTCTTCTCGAAGAAGTGGGCTTTTTCAGAATCAAAAAAATCAGAGCTATAAAACTCTTGCCACTACCTCAGGCATGTAGATTTGGGTATTTGTGTGCATAAATGTGTGCACTTGTATGGAAAAGAGCAAGAGCCAATAGCTAACATTAACTATTTTCTTTTGTTTCTGTGCACTGCACACCAGTCCTCTATAAGAAAATAGTTGCCTTCCCTTTATTTTACGTACTGAATTTTGGAAATAAATAAAATGCAAGGGTCTGTAAGATGAGAATTTCAATTGCAAATGACTTATGGAAAATCAGGAGAGAAGAGGAGCATGAGACTTTTGACTGAGGTACATTACAAACAACTAACTATTTGCTCATTGAAACTCTCAACTCCACATCTTCTATACAGAGTGAAAATTGATAATCATCTTCCCAAAGAAATTGTTTTGAAATAAGAAATCATCAGATTACTCAGTGACTAATAAAGTTTTGTGAACATTGCCTTTAATTCATTTCAGATAGCTATACTATATACATCATGTGCACAATGCAAAAAATAAAAATAACTGTATTTAATGACTAGAGCTGTAGCAACTGCAACCACCCCCACCTTGCTAGGTCTCATACTGAGTCTATAAAAATCCAATGATTCATGAATCAAGAAAGCTAAATGAATAAGAGACTATTTTTGGGGTGTTGGTAATCTGCATTTTGGCAGTTTTTGAATTGCAATGAACACACTTTTTTCTTTACCTAAAAATCAATGATAAAGTACATTGATGTCACAAGAAGTTATAAATACTTTTAACATTTTCTCCTCTTCTGTAATATTATGAGGTTGCAAGGTTTAGGTGTTTAAGTGATTGTACATCCATAATAACAAGAAAAGTGATATAAATCATTAGCTGAAAAAAATTAACCACATCAGTTTCTTTAACTTTCTTCAAAGACTGTAGCTTCTTCTCTTTCTCAGCCCTCCCAATTTAATTAGTTAGAAGTGACTGAAATGCTATGAATTAACAATACTACAAAATTGTTGTATGTGTATCTGCAACTCATGTAAAATTACTTTGCAGTGACGATGTAAAAAGTTACTCATGGCCACTCAGTTTATTAAAGTACATGGGTGATCAGTGGCTGGTTCATCTGACTACTCCACATTCATGGTCAGAGGCATCATTTGGAAACAGCCTTAGCTATTATGTCTCATACATTGGATACACTGCAGCACTTGCAGACACAAGAGTATGTACATTAAAATATTATAAAGTTACTACATGTGTGCTTTAGGTGTCATAGCTTAGATCTGTCAGAATTACATTATTAATATAGTTATTAAACAGTGGTGAATACAATTAAGTAAATGTAACATACAAATATTCTAGTTTGAAGTGACATTACTATGAAGTTTTTAGTTCTCTTAATCGTTCCATTGTTTCATTAACTCCTTTAAGTGCAACAAGTGCCAACATGTTTCATTACTAAATCTCTGTTCATTTTCTCTAAGGCCAACTCTTATGATCTCACTGTCAAGTGGACATTAGATTCAAATTTTCATTTTTATTCTTTTCCATTCTTGAGTAATGTGTGCTTCTGAGAACAAAACATCACGTTTATTTGTTTGAAATTGTGTAATTCCGAAACAAAAATTTAGTGAATTTACTTTGACACAGTGGTGACACTATTCAGCATCATCCTGGATGTGTCTGATGATTCAGTCTAAGTGTTTTGTCAAATGTGATCGTTTCTCAAAAGTTACTCCAGGGGCAGAAATTTGTCTCTCTATGTTAAGAGCAAGAATGGACCCATTACTAAGTATGTCAGGCTCCAAAATATCACAATATATGTTCTTGTTTGTTCTGCCATTTTGGGTTTAGTTAGAAGAAACTGTACTGCTTAGCAACCTGGAGTGCATGCTATTTCTCTCTTGGCATCTGGGCATTGTAAATCTGGTAAAAATGTCAGAAAACTTCATCTGTAGTGTTTTGTGTTTCACTGTGCTCAACCAGTAATGCGGGCAGACACACTGTGGTAGCTGTTGGATTCTATGTTTCATTTTTCATATATGCTATCTGTAGCTTGGAATGTCATTATGAGCATATCTTTATGAAAGACATTTTAAATTTCGCTTTTTTTTTTTAAAAAAAATGATATATTTAAGTGTTTGTTTCCATTGTGTTGTATCTACTTTTGTAGGTGGTCTGTATGTACCAAAAAGCTTAGGTATGGCACCTGCTTTATGTGAGGCAGGTAGCTCTTGTTTCAGCATACTGTCCCTCTCTGAGTTGCAGCTACTGTGTGCAGTATTGCTTACTTCCTCTACCCCACACCTTACAAATAAAATTCCACAAGAAAAAATGGAAACACTATAATGAGTCTGTAATTATAAGTTTACTGACCTGAAAAGTGAATTTCCCATAAGTCTTCTTGTTTTTTGCAGTGTCCAATTGGCAACTGTTAGGTGTTTTTAATGTACTTAAAATAATGTTACACAACACCACCCATAGTTATTATGACTGTCCTTTTTGGTGATGATCAGCTTCCAAACAGGAACTTCACATTTGATGTGAGATGTATTAGTGAATCACATAGACCTTAAACAGCATTAATTACTTGTACATGGAAAAGTGCCAATAACACATGGCCCATAATCAGTAAATGCTCTTTTGAAAGTAAATCATGTTTGCCACTGACTGTAGAAATTATTTATTTTCATTGTTGCAGTTTTGGCTTTAAGGTTGTTATCAAGTGGTGTATTGCAAAAGACTGTGCCTCATACTATGTTAAATTTTAAAAATTCTCTCACATGTTCACATTTCATGGTCATATCTGAGTCTTTTGACAGTTTTAATATCCTTACACATGTAAACAGTGTGCAAGAACAGTGGTTTGTTGGGATTAGTTAGTTTCATGTTCCATGACTCATTTACATCTGTGGATCATTTGTATGCATATTATATTCATTATTTGTATGATGTTCAGAAAGTGTCCATGTGAGGGAGCTTGACAATGACAGTTACAGGGTCCAAATCATGGATCTGTGCTCTGTGATTGTTGTGTCATTGCAGTGACATAGGTTTGTCCATTGTCAATAAGACATCAGTGGTGGCAAGTTCATTGTGTCTTGCTCACTTGCCTAATGCAGAGTGCATAGGAAACCTGCTTTCTCAGATCACTAGGCAACAATTCAAGAAATCATATTAATGAGATTTCATTACAGTAAGATAATTGACAATACTTAACTTCGAGCATTTACAATGGTGTGTCGCAATAAATATGTAACTTGCTGTTCTAGTATTCCGCTTGTAGCCTCAATGATATTAATGACTACTTTATTAAAGTTACAGAAAACAATGCATGTGAAATTACAGACCTGGGAGAGGATCATGTTGCTACCAGAACAAATAAAACACACTGTAATATAGGAAATTGGAAGAATGTGCATTCCAATGATGTAGTGAAAATAGTGAAAACATACAAATATTCAGAGCATGCAGAATCACTGTAATGGCTCAGCCATTAGCTTCAGTAATGAAGAGTTCCTCACCAACAGGCATCTTCTGAGACTTCTAGTAACCATCATGGACAATAACAATTCACAGAAATTGAGACTCATGCGTAACGTCAAGCTATAGACAATTTCAGTCATTTCAGTCACAGCCAAAGTAATGCAATTTGTTATTAAAATTAGGATACAATAAATGATTTTTGAAAGGGGAAATCCGCAACTACAGCTGCTTTAGACTTGTTAACTGTTAAATAGGTGAACCTATGTATAAAGTGCGCAATCCACAAAGAACTTTGCCTTATACTGTTTCACTGTTGTTTTACAATTCAAACCCATAGCTACTCCTTCACCACTGCTTCAGCTCATACAGTGTTAGGTTGTGCTGTGATACATCAAAGTAAGCAGCAGTTATATACAATAAACAATTAGATAAGTGAGAAAAAATTTATAATCTGTGCTAGAAAATGACCCAGATTCCATGTTAGTGTCACAATCCCACAATGAGACACTTGTCTATGAGATAATTAGCAACTGAATAAGTGGTTGGCTGGGATCTGAAACAGCTGCACTGTTTAATGCTTTGAGTGGGTCATTACTGTGGGGTAACCCTTTTACACATAACAATGTGATATAATGAATGTTTATTTTATTGTCATTCAGTTAAACAGTGATTTAGCTCATGTGATGTGAGTTTATTTTATCACTGTTTAATTAAACTAAGATTAAACTGTGATTTTTCTCATACGTGTTTATCTTGGTAACTTAAAGACAGCTACTCTTCACATGTGTACAAAGTCTGCTGGGTGCCCTCACATTTTAAAACCAGCATTCCTTCTCCAGAGTTAATAAAAATAATACTCCCACCCAGTTGCCACTCCCATCTTGCACTGATGCTGCTGCTCGCACTGTGGTTTCAGTTCTCTGAGACTGCAAGTTGCATTTGCATGAGTGTGTGTGTGTGTCTACTGCTGACAAAGGCCAAAAGCTTTAATTGTGTGAATCTTCTTGTTGTGCCTATCGCGACTCAGCATCTCTACTATATGGTGAGTAGCAACTTTCCTTCTTTGGTATTGTTACATTCCATCCTGAATTTTCATTGTTTGATTAAAAATAATATTGTCGTTTGAGGAGATGGAGTCTGTGCCACTCACAATGTGTGACCTCAACAAAGCATTAGAATGGATCCCCGACAAGACCTTACTCAAAAAGATGCTGTATCAGCTATCCTTCAGTGCTACTTCAAAAGCAAACAGTGGATTGCTTCATTTCAAAAAGCAACATCTTGGGTGCAGAAGTCAGAACATAGCATGTCACTAGGTTTCATCGTTTCTCTTTTTTTGTAACTGATCTAAACTAAGATGGTCAAATGCTACAATTTGTTGATGACACTGTTCTATTTACCAAAGAAAATAGTTCTACCCAGGCAGTCCTGGAATCAGGTGAATTATTCAGAAAGGACAATGAATGATTCATCTCAAACAAGATGAAAATAAATGAAAAAAATTAAGCAGCCTTAACAAGACACATATCTAGACCATTTGGAAACACTGAAATTGCTATGTTTTGTAACTGATCAACAACTTTCTTTGAATGGAAATTCTGAGTATGTAGGCAAGAAACCAACATGCAAAGTATAACTCCTGAGGAGATTGAAAAGAGTAACTACAGTCCAGTATCTGGTAACTATATATCATGCTCTCTTCCAAAGTCATATTGCGTGTGGGCTGCAGCTTTCACCAGGATGCAAGAATGTGCTTCTACCATGGAAAAAGAAAAGACACCACAGACCACTATCATAAAACTGTGAATTATGGCTATTTACAGCTGTTGTATGTTATTGTGCCTCGAACTACACAGCTACTTTCAAAAACAGGAGATAGCTTTCTGACAACTGTTCTTAGAATACTAAATTCACTAACCTTGAAAGGCAGATCTTACAGATGGAGGATTCAAGGAAAAAATTGCAAGTGACCAGAGACCCAAAACTGTGCTCACTATTATCAATGCATGAACCAAGTCAAGTGGCACAGTGCTAATACACAGAACTTGCATTTGGGAGGACAATGCTTCAAATCCCTGTACAGCCATCCTGATTTATGTTTCCCTTGACTTCCTTAAATTGCTCTATGTAAAGGCCAGGATGATCGTTTTGAAAGGGCATGGACAGTTTCCTTTCCCACCCTTGGAACATTCTGAGCATGTGTCAATGGGTCATTAAACCCTATTACTCCATCCTTCATTCAATACACGAATTTTTTTACTCTGATGACAGTGAATGAATGTACTGAACTTTTTCCAAACTTGGTAAATTTATTGATGAAACACATTGATGGGGAAAAAAATCTCACCACCAAGGAGTTGTGTCGGGTGACTGAAAGTTGGTAGATATGTTTCTACATCTGAAAGATGACATCTATTCAGATTTCATGCCAGTTGCATAAGAGCAGCACTAGCAGTGCCACTGTGAGGATGCAAATCAGATTTGCCTTAAATACATGCTGTTACAGTCATGAGCATTAGTTGCCTTTGAGATTTGACGTAGTTAGTTAGTTTCAGTGAAGAATGTCTGTAAGATTTCAAAGATGCCATTATTAACAGCTCACTGAGTTTGAATGCGGTCATGTAATCAGGCTATGAGAAGCTGTGTGTTCCTTCCATGATATTGTAGAAAGTCTTGCTGGAAAGCAGCCACTGTACATCACTGCTAGCAGCAGTCATCACAGGATGGTACGGTCGTAAGAGGACTGAGCTCCAGACAGCCATGTGACACCACCGAAAGGGAATATCATCATGTTTTGTGTATGACTGTGGTGCAACATACTGCATTTGCATCAGCAAAGACTGTTGTGATTTCTGACAAAAGCCACTTCTGCCTCTGCTTGGAAGGAGGTCAGGTGAGCACATGCAACCAACCTCTCTGCAGCCTATATACACTGAACCTACACCTGAAGTTATCATCTGGGGTGTGATTTGGAATGACAGCAGGAGCACTCTCATGGTTATCCCCTGTATCCTGACTGTGTATTTTTATGTCAGTCTGCTGCTTTGATGTATTGTGCTAACACTCGTGAACATTCCTGGGGGTATTTTCCAACAAGATAACTCACATCCTCAATCAGCTATTGTAACCCAACATGCTCTACTGTGTGTCAACATGTTGCCTTGGCCTGCTCAATCAGCAGGTCTGCCTCCAATTGAGTAGATACGGGACATCATTGGATGACAACTCCAGCATCATACACAACCCGAATTAACTGTCTCTGTAATGACCAGCCAAATGCAACAGGCATGGAACTCCATCCCACAAATTGACAACCACAGTGCAGCATGTTTGCATGCTTGCATCCAAAATTCTGGGTTCCACTCTTTATTAATGTACTAGCATTTCAAATTTGGAATGGTTTTTCTCATTCTTACATTTACTGTTATCTTGCAACATAAATGTGCATAAATGTGTTACATAGACATTCCTGAAACTTCATAAGTCCACATTTATTATTTCTTGATCTTGGGATTTTCTTTTTCTGTCAGCGTATATGTTGATCAATATAGTATTTCACAGTCAGATGTTTAATTTGTATAAATTAGTTATAATGTCATACATTATTTGTATTGTGATTTGTAAATATTGTAAATTTGACTTAGTCTCCAGCCACAACTGGTGAATGATACAGACCTGGTAGAAAGAAGTCAATAATAATACTATTTTAAATGGCTTTTTAATAGATTCCTGTAGTCACTACCAGTGTCCTTAGTGGATTTTCTTCCTATCTGGGATTCATAACATAGCTTTTTCAAGATTAGTGTAATTGTTACCAGATGAGAAACATAAGTTTCACCTTCAGTCAGTTTTTATTCATGTATGTTTTAGTGTAAAAATATTTAAGGTGTTATTCACATTTTTTATTAATGTATGTTTAAGTCTATAAAAATCCTGGAGCACTATTGACATCAGTTCTAATAAGAACAATCCAATCTCTCTTGGTAAGAGGTCTCTTAGAAGGCTTTGTGGATTGACATAAATGATGTGTTTAACACTTTTACTGCTACCAGTTTCTAACAAATGAAAATAAAGCTTGTTATTTTTTTTCATTATCCAGGAATTTAATTTATGACTAATGAAGAATAAACTAATCCAGCTCAAAGTACAACACACTACAAATCTTCACTTTTGAACGACTATTTCTTGTTGGCATTAAATGTACTGTACTTTATTATTTAACTTCATTTAATTATGATAAAGTATTAAGGAATATAATGACATTCAAAGCATATAATTCTATTATATTTAAAATATTCTTAAAATAAGAATACATTCATTAACATATAGCTGGCACATTTGTAGCTAAGAATAAGGAAAAATACATATTTGTATATTATAGACAGTCATGTAAATCATAGAAGCTGAAATTCTCTCCTCACACAACTACCTAACTATGAGAAGGTATTTTTATGACTGGATACTTTAAATTTGTAAAATACACAAATATTCTCAGAGAATGAATTATTCTATAATGTGCTAAGTCCCAAGACAAAGTATACACAACACACTTCATTTAACAAAAAGTTTTAGCAACATACATTACTTCACTTACAGTACTGTTTCTTTTCTCTTACAGGCTATTCAGTCACTTAACTGGGGAATAATTTATAGTGTGTTGGCAAGATCTAGTACTCCACACATATCTTCAATAGGTAAGGTGTATTTTGGCATTACAAAAAATGAATTTTCAGAATGGAAATAATAAACAAAACTGCATATAGACAACCACTTACTGACAGCTGACATGTGACACACTGACTTACCCCAGTTACACCTAGAACTTACCTGTAACAACACAAGAAGTTTCAGTGGCTACAATTCCCTTTCCAGTGTAAGACCCTCTCTCATGCTGATGTCCATATACCAACACGAATGCACCACTCTATAGCTGCAGTAACATTTATTGTTTATGAGAGCTATCCAGGCTGGTAAGCATCAAGGGATGGTTATTTGAAGGGGGAGGGGGTGAGATAAAAGAGGTAAATATGACAGCTAAGAATGATGAACAGTAACAAGTGCAGTGTTCAAGAACAGGAGGGGATTGTGTTGGTAAAGAGAGGCAGGAAAGAGATAGACAGGTGACTTCCAGTAGAATTATCAGTATGAGGACTGAATTAAATAACATTCAAATTCTTTTATTCATGTGTCATTTTTGTGTAAATCACATCATGAAGAAAAGAAGGGATGTGGAACAAGTCAAGTTATGAAAGAAGTTAAAATAACAAAAGAGCCTCACAAAATTATTAAAAATGCATAGAAAAGGAAGGTCACCTTATTCCATCAGAATATTAGAGGACTGAGTAATAAGTAGAAGAGCTTCTTGTCTGTTTAGAAAATTTAGAGAGCTCTGAAACCATACACATCCTGTACCAATCTGAGCAACATATAATTATAAAAGTTAAATATAAAAGATTATTAAAATTGAAGAAAGACAACTTCTCAGCCAAGATCACCTTTGTAAAACCATTACTTACAATGACCAGTTTTCAGTAAACAGAGGTATCATCATCTGATCTGTGAAACATGTACATAAACTGTAAAACAGTTTTCAGCATTGAATTATTATTGCACATACCATAATACAGGTTTTTTGAGCTATAAATGTACTCCAAATCTTAATTAGGTGCACATTTGATGCAAGATGCATTGGCATGTCAAAGTTAAAACCAGTAGATGCACTACATTCAAAGTTAGAAACCAGTATTTAGAAACCCATTTGCCAAGTGCATTCTGATGTCTTTAATTATGTTAGGCAGAAAATCACAGAGTGAAATACAGTATGTTGGAGTAAACTAACTTATTGCTCCTTTCTTTACTGAAACCAAAGGTACACTGTAACCGTAACAACAAAAACCAAAAGCAAAGATATAATTTTGTAATGTCACAGAACATGGCTGTACAAAGAATAAACATAAATATCTGATGCACTCACACCACAAAAACTGAAAATGAACCCACTAAAGAAAACTCAATACAACAAGCTCACTGCTCTCAACACTCCCACTCTTGTTTTGTTGAGTTTGATTTGAGATAATTCACAGAGCTTTTCTGTTTGATATGAATTTGTCTCTTGTTAAAGGTTTGGTGAATAGGTCTGCCAACTGTTTATTAGAATAAACGTAATAGACTTCAGTCTCATTATTTTCAACATGTTCACATATATAATGGTATTTAATGTCAATGTGCTTGGTGTGTTTGTAATATTCTGTGTTTTTAATTAGGCAAATAGCACTTTTATTGTCAACATGGAGTGTTGTTGTTTTGCCTAACTGAAAACCAAGTTCACTGAGAAAAGTACACAACCACCACTGTAGATACTTCATAATTCTTTTAACAGCATGCCAATGATCAGGACCCAGATTATGTAAAAACCTGCTCACCATGCTGACAGCGAACATGAGGTCTGGCCATGAGACAACTGCTGCAAACATTAAGCTGCCAATGGCCTGCCGATATGGTTTGTTTTCCATCTAGTTTACCTCATGTTGGTTTGCAGGAGATTGCCCACTGTGCAACATGGTTCCAACATCAAAAGGAGTGGAGTTAGGTTTCGAATCATCCATGTTGAACTTCTGAAGAAAAAAATTGATGTATCTTTGCTGGCCTATATAGATTTCTTTTGTAGAAGGGCTGTGTTCAATTTCCAATCCACAGAAATATTTTCCATTGCCCACAGTAATTTCAAACATTGATCCCAGTGCTGTCAAAACATTTTCCAGTATTTTTAGAGACTTACAAATAAGCAAGCCATCATCCACATAAAGTGACAGGTAAACATCAGTGTCATCTGTTAAAGCATGGAAAACACATTTGTCTGCATTCAGCTGCACAAAGCCAAACACTGTGAGAAACTGTACAAATTTTTGATTCCAACAACATGGTGATTGTTTGAGTCTATATAGACTCTTCTTCAGTTTGCAAACATTATTTGAGCTTTCTATAACAAAAACTTTTGGTTGCTTCATGTGAAATTCTTCTTTCAAATGCCCATTCAGAAATGCAGTCTTAACATCAAACTGCCTGATTTCCATATCTTATGAAGCTTCTATGGCTAATAAAACTCTGGTTGAGTCATATTGGACCACAGGGATGACAAGAGAGAATGTCGTTTTATAATCAGTTCTCGTTATGAATAACTGCACGTAATCTAGCTTTGAAGTGGTTAATTATTCCCTCAGAATTCTGCTTCACATGATAGGCCCACTTACATCCAACTGTCTGACAGTTGTTTGGTAATGGTTCTAGATTCCAAGTTTTGTTCTTCTTCAAGGATGTTACTTCCTTTTCCATTGCTTTTTTCCACTTTGCTGACTCTTTCAATGCCATTGCTTCTTCAAAAGTTTGACATTCATAGATAATGGCAGAACAGGCTATATCTTGGTGCTCCCAGATTAGACTCATATCTCAGATTCATCCATTGACTTTCCTTCATTTGTTCACCAGTATCACCCTCTTCATATTCCTCTTGAACAACTTTTTGATTTTCTTTCATTTGTTCACCAGTATCATACTCTTCAGATTCCTGTTGAACATCTTCTGCAGCATGGTCTCCCAGGTAAAATTCAGTATATCTTTTTTCTATGTTTAAGCTATGAGTTTGTTCTACATTGAAAGAGACATTGCAGGAGATCGTAATTTTCTTTGACTCAGAATTGTAGAGGCGATAATTGGTACTATACTCATCATAGCCAACCATGATCAATTTCTTTGATTTACTATCCCTTTTGATCTAAATTTACCTGTAACATGTACGTATGCTACTGATCCAAACTTCCTCATGTGTCCTAAAGAAGGAGGTTTTCCAAACCATTGTTCATATGGCATAACATTGTCGTTTGCTTTACATGGTCGACAATTTAAGATTATGCAGCACAGTATACTGCCTCAGCCCACAGTTTGTGAAACAAGTCAGTACTTAGTAACATCGTGTGTGTGCACTCAGCAATGAACCAGTTTTCTCGTTCAATTCAGCCATTCTTCTGTGGTGTATAGGGACTTGTTTCCTCATGCATTATACCATTTTGTTGGAAATAATCTTCAAATTGCTTATTTATGAATTCAGTCCCATTGTCACTTCTCAGAACTTTAATTTTGTTTCCAGTTTGTCTTTCAATAGTCTCTGAAATTCCAAAAACACAGGGAAAGTATCATGCTTACTGTCGAGAAAATACATGAACCTGTATGAAGTGCAACTATCATTGAAAACTATGTACAATTGTGCACCTCCAAGAGATGGTTTTCTCATCCATTCACTCAAATCTACATGAATAAATTCACCAGCAACCTTCGATCTTGACTCCAAATTTGAGTTAAAAGATTTTCTTTTCATCTTGCCATACTGACATGGTTCACAATGAAGATTTTCAATTTTCTTCATATTGAAACCAGGCATTAAGTTCAGATCAGCCATATTCTTGAGACCACTTAAATTAATGTGCCAAAGTCTCTCATGCCAGATAATGTTGGAATTCAGGAAACAGGATTTGCCTGTAGTACATTTGGACATTTAAACAACATTTGATAACACTGATTGCCCATCTTAATTCCTGCTGCAATTAGACCTGAATTGCAAACTTCCTTTCTCTTATCGTCAAAAATAACTTTAATTTCCCTTTTTGTGACTGCTCCCATTGAAAACAGATTTTTCTGTAGCTTAGGAATATATAAAGTGTTTTTTCCAAAGTGCGAGGTTGCCAATACTTCAATAGATCCAACGTCTTCTGCCCTGACAATCAAGTTTTCTCGTTTTCTCCAATTTTAACAAATGAGTCATCCAACTGAATTGGCTTAAATGTTTTGAACCACTCTTTGTGTGATGTTATATGTTTTGACACAGCGTTGTCAGTTAACTAAATGTTTTTGCAACCTGGAGCAAAAACATATGCATGTTCATCACTCAACACTTGGGCCTCAGATGTATCTGTTTTCGTATTAAGTTTTGCTAAAAGTTTTCTGCGGTCAGATTTAAAATGTTCCCTTTTGTGACAGTGATAACATTCAACATCTTTTCTACTGACCATGTTACATGTACTGTTGTTACTGGTATTTGAACTGAACTTGTGTGTTTTATCCATTTTAACTGCTGCAAAGACTGCTGAGTTTTCATCACATTGTAAAAGTTTTTGTTCTTTTTTTCAATAACCTTAAAGTCAAATTATTGAACATTTGTTGATCATGAGTCCCAGGCAGTTGAAAAAGTTACAAACTTTGCTGGCAGAATTCCCAAAATTTTAGCCATTTTGTCAGCTTCTGTAACAGGTTCCCCAATATCAGCTAATGCTTGTGTCAAGGACTCAACTTGACTGATGTGTTGTGTGATTGTGTCTGTTGGCAACGTTCTGTAATCAAAACATTTATGCTTCAAGGCCATTTTATAAGCTGCAGATAACTGTTCATGAATAGCCTTTAGTCTGGCCCACATTTCCATGGCATTTGTGCATGTCATAACAGATTCCAATTGGTCAAATTCCATCGCAGCAGGTAGAATGAGCATTGCCTTAACATTTAAGTCATCCCAAGCAGTTTGACTCCCACCAGCTTCATTTGACCTCAGTTTCCCCTCGATGATATTGAGCACTTTTCCAGCATGAAAATAATTTGCAACTGATATTTCCACAGTTAGAAATTTTTACCATCAAGTTCCTGGATACTGTACATTTTCAAGTTATCCATCTTCAAGTAGGCTGAATGTAACTCAAACTTTTAATACTCAGTTCAAAACAAAAACGAAGGTTTTCTGCAATAGACCAACAAAATATGATAGCCCCAGAACTTGAGTGTCACAGTTCACATGAATATAACTCCAATAAAAAGCAATGAATTCACAGAACAGAAACAAATACCATATGTATGAGTTTGCCTGAGCCCATAACCTGATGTCTGTAATTATGTTTGGCACAAAATCACAGAGCAAAATACGGTATATTGGATTAAAAATGACTTATTGTTCCTTTATTTATTGCAAACAAAGTAACAATGTAACTGTGTCAACAAAAGAAAAAAAAAAAGATATAATTTTATAATGTCACAGAACATGGCTGCATACAGAATGAACACAAATATCTGGTGCACTCACATCACAAAAACTGAAAATGAAGCCACTAAAGAAAACTCAATACAACAAGCTCACTGCTGTCAATCCATCCATACTACAGATCACAGAGTACATCACTGATGCAACAGTGCTGCTGAACTGACACACAGTGAAAGATACTAGAGAAACTGTTGACATTTAGTGCAGCTGTAGGTCGCTTGTGTATTTATGTCATTATCCATTCCAAATATAAATATGTAATTTTAATACAAATATGGTAACAGGTATTCAATTATAATGTTTCTTAGCTGATAAAAGCTAGAATATATGCAAGCGACATCTAACAGCACTAAGTGTCAACATGTTCTCTAGTAACTTTCTGTTCATGTCAGTTCAGCGGTACTCTTGAATCTGTGATGTACTCCATAATTTGTAATATGGGACATATGCACTTGGTGAAACAGTTTGTAAATACTGGTTTTAACTTTGAAGGTATTGCGTATACTGGTTGTAACTTTGAATATATTGTATACACCGGTTGTAGCTTTGACATGCCAATGCATCTTACATCAACTCTCTGGCTAATTAAGAGAGGGTGAAGAACAAAAGTATATCTAGCCAAATCAGATTAGATGCATTTTGAAAACACATACACTACTGGCCATTAAAATTGCTACACCAAGAAGATGACATGCTATAGATGTGAAATTTAACCGACAGGAAGAAGATGCTGTGATATGCAAATGATTAGCTTTTCAGAGCATTCACACAAGGTTGGTGCCGCTGGTGATACCTACAACGTGCTGACATGAGGAAAGTTTCCAACCAGTTGCTCATACACAAACAGCAGTTGACCGGCATTTCCTGGTGAAATATTGTTGTGATGCCTCGTGTAAGGAGGAGAAATGCGCACCATCACGTTTCTGACTTTGATAAACTTCAGATTGTAGCCTATCGTGATTGCGGTTTATCGTATCGCGACATTGCTGCTCGCATTGGTCGAGATCCAATGACTGTTAGCAGAATATGGAATCAGTGGGTTCAGGAGAGTAATACGGAATGCTGTGCTGGATCCCAATGGCCTCGTATCACTAGCGGTCGAGATGACAGGCATCTTATCCACATGGCAGTAATGGATCGTGCAGCCATGTCTCGATCCCTGAGTCAACAGATGGGGACGTTTGCAAGACAACAACCATCTGAACCAACAGTTCAACGATGTTTGCAGCAGCATGGACTATCAGCTCGGAGACCATGGCTGCGGTTAGCTTGACGCTGCATCACAGACAGGAGCACCTGCGATGGTGTACTCAACAATGAACCTGTGTGCATGAATGGCAAACTGTCATTTTTTCGGATGAATCCAAGTTCTGTTTACAGCATCATGATGGTCGCATCCATGTTTGGCGACATAGCGGTGAACGCTCATTGGAAGTGTGTATTCATCATCGCCATACTGGCGTATCACCTGGCATGATGGTATGGGGTGCCATTGGTTACACATCTCGGTCACCTCCTGTTCGCATTGACAGCACTTTGAACAGTGGACATTACATTTCAGATTTGTTATGACCCGTGGCTGTACCCTTCATTCGATCCCTGCGAAACCCTAGATTTCAGCAGGATAATGCATGACCGCATGTTGCAGGTCCTGTACGGGCCTTTCTGGATACAGAAAATGTTCGACTGCTGCCCTGGCCAGCACATTCTCCAGATCTCTCATTAACTGAAAAAGTCTGGTCAATGATGGCCGAGCAACCAGCACCTCACAATACGTCAGTCACTACTCTTGATAAACTGTGGTATCATATTGAAGCTGCATGGGCAGCTGTACCTGTACACGCCATTCAAGCTCTGTTTGACTCAATGCCCAGGTGTATCAAGGCCGTTATTATGGCCAGAGGTGGTTGTTCTGGGTACTTATTTCTCTATGCACCCAAATTGCATGAAAATGTAATCACATGTCAGTTCTAGTATAATATATTTGTCCAATGAACATCCACTTATCATCTGCATTTCTTCTTGGTGTAGCAGTTTTAATGGCCAGTTGTGTATATGAAAATGAGGAGCTGGCAACACTGCCACATGATGCAGTGCATTGGAATGTACAGGGGAATTTGTATTAACCTAGATTACTGTACCAGCTATTATAGCTCAATGAGTATACGTCTGGTTCACCAACCCCATGTCCATCATGGAGGTATGGTTCGAATCCTCACCAGTTTCCTTTTTTAGTTTTCAGATGTCCCTTCTCTAGTTTTCATTGTTTATAAGCAAGGTACCACTTTGTTGCATGACAATAGCCAATCACATGACAGTGGGATCCATTAAACTGTATGCATGTGTCTACTAATCGTCCAGTGCACAACCAGAACTGCTCCTGTCAAGTCCATGTAGGGGAGCTTCCTCATGGAGTTCACAAGTGATGAATACATCAATATGCTTTTGTTGTTGGATACATTTGATAACCAAGTTGTTGCATCTGCTCATGCCTATGCTGCATGGTATCCTCAAAAGTGCCATGAAAATAAGAATATTTTTCATTACCTGGAGCAACACCTTCATCCACAATTGATGGAGAGAGGGTGTCCAAGGACTAGATATACTCTACAAAGAGAAGACATGATTCTTGAAGCTATGCCCCAATGACCATGGTGAAATATCGATGATATTCGAAGGCTGTTCCAGATATCTTATCAACTGATGTTGAAGTGTTGCACCATGAAGAACTGCATCCATATCACTACATGTTAACTAAGTATCAGCTGCAGAAGATAACAAGTACAGTTTTGTGAATGGTTTTTGCACCACATGGATGATAACAAATGTTTTATGAATAATGTGATGTGGACTGACATATCTAGCTTCACTTGTGAAAGTATTTTCAACCTCTATGACAGTCATTATTGGTGAGGATGAAACCCACATGTTAGCCATGAAAGTGGCTTTCAGGCACGTTTCAACATAAACCTGTGGTCTGCAATCATGGGAGTAGTGGTTTTGGCCCCTTACCTGATGTCAGACAAGTTGAATGTGCCACTGTATTGAACATTTCTTTGCTAAACTTTGCTTGACACAAGAGAAAATTTTCCTCTTGTTGGTCAGTAACAGCTATGGTTTCAGTATGATGGTGCACCACCACAATTTGGAATGAATGTGTGTAACTTTTTAAATGAAGCATTTACAGGGAAATGAATTGGTTATGAAGGTACAGTGTTCTGGCTTCTGTGTTCCACAGACCTTAATCAACTAGATTTTTATTTGTAGGGCACATAAAGGAACAAGTTTACAGTGCTCCACCCATGAATGTACACAGCCTAATAGCTCACATTAACATTGCTTCAGCAATGGTGGATGCATGTGTGTTACATAGGATCCAGCAAAGCAAAAATCAGTGAGTAGTGAAGTGTTTACAAATGCAAGGTTGTTGCTTTGAACATCTTCTCAGCTCTTTGTTTTGTTCAGTGAAGCTAAAAAAAAAACCTTTGTGCCCAGTAACAAATGCTCTCTTTGATCCTGATGCACTGTTAGCAAGGATAAATAAGAAAGCGTCTCTTGTTATAGATACTCCTTGGTGGAAATCCATTATCAGTCAGAATAATTAATGACTCCTGAGCAAGTGTTTTTAAGAACAGTTTACAAGAGACGACATGGGAAAAAATGTATAATGAACCAAATTCTGATATAACATTTCATCTATTCCATCATAAATTCAAATCATTATCTGAAAATAGGGTTTTGCATAAGCTAATCGGCAAAGAGATTAAACAGCCATGTAAAAAAATCATGGATCATTACAGGAAAAGGAAAATGTATTTGTTGAAAGAACAAGTAGACATCCTGCCAGCAGCTGCACGCTACAAAATGTACTCAAAATTACTAAGAAAAGTCATTAAAAATTAAGAAATATGCGCATTACATCAGTAATCAGTAATTCTGACAACAGTGTTAAAGCGATATGGAGAAATGAGAGACATGGCAACTGGCCAAAGAACAGGATAATTTCACTGTTGCATTTAATGAAGGTGCTGTAAATGGCGAGTCAGTGGTAGTAACTATGTTTAATAATCATTTCTTAAATGTGTAGCTGAAAGTGAAGAAACAAACAATTCAAGAGAAAAATCAGAGCAGTACACTGAAAAAGAAACTCAAGAACTTCAGTAATATGAAAATATCGCCAATTTCTCCTTCTGAAATTAAGAAAATTATGCATTCTCTCAAAAACGGTGTTTCGAATAATATACCAAGGATTTGTTCTCATATAATAATCCCTGTCTTGTGTGAAATATGTACTGCACCACTAACTCAAGGCATTTTCCAAGAGAGACTGAAATATGGAGTTGTCAAACCCCTCTTTAAGGAAGGTGATAGGAGAGACGTCGATAACTATCAACCTGTTCCACTGCTAACACATTTTCCTAAATTTTTGAGGAGGTGATGTGTTCTAGAGTAGTATCTCACCTAAGCAACAATAACATCCCCAACAATCACAGTTTGGATTTCAAAAGGGCTGCTCTCCTGATAATGCCATTGCATGTTCACTCACAAAATTTTACTAGCAAAATGAATAAAATAGCACCACATGATATTTTCTGCAATCTATTTAGAGCATTTGACTGTGTGAACCACAGTATTCTCACAGATAAATAGCAGTTTATGGGGTTGATGGTATAGTCAATCAGTGCATGATGTCATATCTAACCAAAGCAGGGCAGAAAGTTCTAGTCACTAATGTGACCATTGCAGTCCGGGGACCAACTACTATGACTGGGGAAAAATCACAGAAAGGTTCCCAAAGGCTCTATCTTATCCGCTGTTCTTCATGATATATATAAATGATCTTCTGCCTAATATACAAGCAGAATAGTTTCTTCTTGCAGATGACGTTAGTACTGTAATCAATCAAAGCGTACATACAGAAAGAGAAAAATTGGGAAACCTTGTTCTTAAAAGTATCATTGACAGATTTTTTGCAAATGGTCTCATCCTCAGTTTTAAAAAGACAAGACATAGTCAATTCTGCACATCTTTGGGTACTGCACCAATGATCAGCAGTGGTGGCTCGTGAGTATTCACCAGCTATTAGATTCAGATAAATTTGAGAGCGTGAAATTAATATCATCTGCTACATAACAGCTGTGTTTATGAACAAATTTATAAAATTACACCCCCACCACTAATAATAATAATAATAATAATAATAATATGCAATACTTGTATGACAAAAGAAAGAATTGTTTTATGGAATTTTGTTGTTTTGTACATAATTAAGTAGAGTTTAGGGCAAGAAAGAAGTGAAGTGTAAGCTTTTGGTACTCTCTGTTTCGCATTTTTGTGTGCAGGGGCATTTCCATACTTTTTTAATTTTTTTGCACAAATCTACAAGACCCCTAAATATCTAAGAAACTGAGGCATGAATGTTCGTATTCGTCTACACAGGGTGGTCCATTGATCATGACTGGGCCAAATATCTCACGAAATAAGCATCAAATGAAAAAACTACAAAAAACGAAACTTGTCTAGCTTGAAGAGGGAAACCAGATGGCGCTATGGTTAGACCACTAGATAGCACTGCCGTAGGTCAAATGGATATAAACTGAGTTTTTTTTAAGTCGGAACCCCCATTTTTTATTACATATTGATGTAGTATGTACAGAAATATGAATGTTTTAGTGGGACCATTTTTTTCGCTTTGTGATAGATGACGCTGTAATAGTCACAAACATATAGCTCACAATTTTAGATGAACGGTTGGTAACAGGTAGGTTTTTTAAATTAAAATACAGAATGTAGGTACATTTGAACATTTTATTTCGGTTGTTCCAATGTGATACATGTACCTTTGTGAACTTATCACTTATGAGAATGCATGCTGTTACAGCATGATTACCTGTAAATACCACATTAATGCAATAAATGCTCAAAATGATGTCCGTCAACCTCAATGCATTTGGCAATACGTGCAACGACATTCTTCTCAACAGTGAGTACCTCACTTTCCATAATGTTCGCACATGCGCTGACGCATATTGTCAGGCATTGTCGGTGGATCATGATAGCAAATATCCTTCAACTTTCCCCACAGAAAGATAACCGGGGACATCAGATCCAGTGAATGTGTGGGCCATGGTATGGTACTTGAATGACCAATCTACCTATCATGAATTTGCTATTCAATACCGCTTCAACCGCACGCAAGCTATGTGCCAGATATCCATCATGTTGGAAGTACATCGCCATTCTGTCAGGCAGTCAAACATCTTGTAGTAACATCGGTAGAACATTACGTAGAAAATCAGCATACATTGCACCATTTAGATTGCCATCAATAAAATGGAGGCCAATTATCCTTCCTCCCATAATGCCATACCATACATTAACCCTCCAAGGTCGCTGATGTTCCACTTGTCGCAGCCATAGAACGCGTGCAAAAAATATGTCATCATCCCGTACTTTCTCTTGTGCCCAGTGGCAGAACTGTACTTGATGTTCAAAGTCGTTGCCATGCAATTCCTGGTGCATAGAAATATGGTACGGGCGCTATCAATGTTGATATAGCATTCTCAACACCGATGTTTTTGAGATTACCGATTCTCACGCGATTTGTCTGCTACTGATGTGTGGATTAGCCGCAACAGCAGCTAAAACACCTGCTTGGGCATCATCATTTGTTGCAGGTTGTGGTTGATGTTTCACATGTGGCTGAACACTTCCTGTTGCCCTAAATAATGTAACCATCTGGTGAATGGTCCGGACACTTGGATGATGTTATCCAGGATACCGAGCAGCATACATAGCACAAGCCGGTTGGACATTTTGATCACAATATCCATACGTCAATACGATATTGACCTTTTCCACAATTGGTAAATGGTCCATTTTAACATGGCTAATGTATCAAGAAGTAAATACCGTCCGCACTGGCAGAATGTTACATGATACCATGTACTTATACGTTTGTGACTATTACAGCACCATCTATCACAAAGTGAAAAAAGTGGTCCAAGTAAAACATTCAGATTTCTTTATCTACTACACGAATATGTAATAAAAAATGGGGGTTCCTATTTCAAAAAATGCAGTTGATATCCGTTTGACCTATGGCAGTGCCATCTAGCGGGCCAGCCATAGTGACATATGGTTTCTTCCCCCTTCAAGCTAGATGAGTTTCGTTCTTTGTAGTTTTTTCGTTTGCTGCTTATTTCATGAGATATTTGGCCCAGACACTATCAATGGACCAGCCTGTATAGTGCATACCTATAGCACAGATAAATCTGGCTCACTGGAAGATCAACAGGTGTTGAAAGCATGAGTAAACAAATAAATGCTACAGTCTCAAAATCAATAATGATGTGGTTAAGGCTGGTATGGTCCTCATTACCTCAAATGTGTCATTGTATGATAAAGTCCAAAACTTAATATACTATACCTCATTCAGAAACCCAAAAATAGGTCTTGCTAGAGTAACTATAATATTTAATGCCATCAAATCTAATTTTACTGTATAGTGGGGAATTGGCATCTCTGAGCACTATGCAACTGTCTAGCATGGTTTATGCCAAATGCACAGGGATAAAAGTCTACTGTATTCTGCTGCCACCTGGTGGCACTGACCTAAACTTGTAGCTGAGTGGCAGGGACTAGCTCTGCGTAGTGTGAACCATGCACGTTGTTCACCAAATCCATGTGTATTTGATCCATACTGTCATGCAAGTTGCACATGCACAAAAGCTCCTTAAAACACGCATGACTGATGATTGCTCATGGCCATAATGCCAAGTTTTGTGAAAACTAGAGGAGTAGCAACATAGCATAGCGCAGTATATTTAGTGTCATACATTTCAGATCACTGCATCTATGTTACATTCAACAGCATTCAAAGAAATGTAACCAATAAATATGCAAGGTGTTAAAAGTTAGGGTGTTCACATGATCCTACACAGCAGCCACTGCTGATGTTTAAGTGTATTGTGGAAATAATAAGCAGAACTGAAGCTTTAAAAATTTTAGTCATCCATACTGAGGAGAATTTAACCTGGAAAAAGCAAACAAACAAACAAAAGTCATCTTCATTCCTACAACCAGATTTAGCCATGTTGGATTTGTTGAAGACTTGCTGTCCTTCTCCTGATATCTGAAATAGAAACATTTCTTTGCCACCAATCCCTCCAACTGGAACCAACCTAATCCAGGTACTGAACCCTGACTCTGCCAGTTCATACCACCATCCAACTGTGATACTCCCCTCCTCCCACAGAACCAGCACCTGGTCACCTTCTGGAAATTCCTTACTTCCCACTTGGCCTCACCATCCTTCTCCAAGCCCCTTCCTGAGAACACATACCTTCAGCAGAAGAAAGGACAGCCATACACAGCCTCAAAACAGATTCTCACCTAATCATCCTACCTGCAGACAAAGTTTCCACCACTGTCATTATGAACTGCAGTGACTACCTGGTGGAAGAAATTTGCCAATTGTCTGATCTGACTCTTCCACCTATAAACTCTGCAGAGTGATCCCATTCCAGGAGTCCAACATAACCTCCAATCACTGCTTAAAACCTTAAGCCCTTTCCAGAACCTCTCCCCCACATCAGTTTCCCTCCTCATCCCCATGACACCTCATACATCCACCTTCTATATGCTCCCCAAAATCCACAGACCTGACAATACTGGATGACTCATTGTAGCTGGAGATTATGCCACCACTGAAAGAATTTCACCTCTTATTGACCAACACCTCCAACAAATTGCCAGCAATCTAATCTCCCACATCAGAGACACCAAACTCTACTTTCACTAACTCTACCATCCCCACCCCTGTCCTCTTCCAGTGTTCTTCAGACTACAAATCCACTAACTCATTCCTCATACAGCTTACTAACTTTATTCTAACACACAACTATATCTGCATGGAGAACCACATGGCATCCTCTCATTCTTACCTGTTTATGGGTCATTTTGAGTAAACCTTCTTAGCCTTCCAAAAGCCCAAAACCCTGTTCTGGTTCAGGTACACTGATGATATCCTCATAATCTGGATTCAGGGTCAAGACACCCTATCCTCATTCCTTACAACACCAACACTTTGTCTCCCATCCATTTCACTTTCCAGGTCACTGACATCCTCCTCTCTGATGGCTCCATCCACACCTCTGCCCAAATTAAACCCACTAACCACCAACAGTGCCCGCATTTTGACAGCTGCCATCCCTTCCACACCAAAAAATCTCTCCCTTACAGCCTGGCCACCCAGGAATTATATATCTGCAGTGACAAGATTTCCCTTTCCCAGTACACTGACGGTCTCACAAAGGCCTTCACAGACAGGCACTAACCTCCATACCTAATGCACAAACAAATTTCCCGTGCCATATCTCCATGCACCCCTTATTGTTCCACCACCACCAAGAACCAGCTACAAAGAAGCTCATCACCAAACACCAACCCTGCCTGGAACAGCTAAACCACATCTTTCATCAGGTCTTTAATTATCTATTACCATGTCCTGAAATGAGGTACATTCTACCCAAGACCCTTTCCACCCCTCCTAAAGTGGTATTCCTTCACCTAACCAAACTCCACAAACTCCTAGTCCATCCAGGGATTCTTTCCCTGTGGAAGACCCAGATGCAAGACCTGCCCAGTCCACCCACTCAGCACTTTATATTCCCATCCTGTCACAGGCTTGTCCTACCCAATAAGAGGCCAGGCCACCTATAAAAGCTGCAGTGTCATATACCACCTCTGTTGTGATCATTGCACAACTTTTTATACTGGTATGACTGCCAACTAGCTGTCTATCAGGCTGAATGACCACCTCCAAATTGTGGTCAAGAACAAAATGGATCACCCTGTGGCAGAACATGCTTTGTTTTAAATACCACTTCTCAACCCAGACCATCTGGATGCTCCCCTCCATTAGCTTTATGAACTGCACAAATGGTGTCCCCATGCCCTCCACCCAACAGTTTCTGTCTCCTCTGTCCTGTAGCTTCCTCCCAAATCACGTTCCCTCAACCTCATTTGCTCACTCTTTGGTAACATACCCACTAGCCTTTTCCCCTATCTGCTCCTCTCCTTCTCTGCTTCCCTCTTCCCCACAACCTCTTGACACTTGATCTGCTGCCTTCTGCAGTAGTCCCTCCACACTTCACCAGAGAGCACTATTCTTCCCACCTCCCACCCCACCCATACTCTGCTATCCCTTCCCCTTCTGTGTACCACTTCTGATTGCTACTTTCGTTCAATGCAACAGTTGTAGTCTCTGTGAAGCAGCCAGAAAAAGCAGTCATGTGTATGTCAAGCACGCCTAGTTGTGTAAATGTGTGTGTTTTCTTTTCTGAAGAAGGCTTTGGCTGAAAGCTTTGCATTTAACAGTCCTCTTATTGTGTCTGTCTGTCAATGTGTCACTTTTACAGTGAATAGAAATCTGTCCTTTACATAATTCTTAATCTGGAAAATCACGTTTGGAACTCCTAAATAAGTTAGTTCAGATAGATTTGCACTTAGAATCATTGCAAACCATGGGAAAAGACAAATCAGTAAGTTTATATATTTTTATTCAATAATGTCATATGGAGTGATGTTCTTGGATAACTCATCTTTTGATTGTTCAAAAATATACTGTAAGAGTAATATGTGGCTATCTGTTGGGCATTTTGATTATCACTTCACAGTATATTTATTTGTTGCAAGTAATCCAGTGCATTTCAAAAGGAACAATGATATACATGATTAAAATGTCAGAACAAAAATGGCATTCATTATTCAACCTTTGTCTTTAGCACAAAAAGGGGTGCATAATGCTACAACTAAAATTTTTGATCACTTACCCAGTGATACAAAATGTCTGACAGGCAGCAAAGTAAAATTTGGAAACAAACTGAAAAAGTTTCTCCTTGACAACTCCTTCTGTTCCACAGAAGAATTACTATTATTGAAATATGAAAAAGATGGTGAGTAGGAAATACTAATTCACATTTTTATATTAAAAAAAAAAAACTTTAAAATCATCAGACTTTAGCAATAGAATACAACAGAATAGATCAGAATAGAATATAATTTATTGTCTCATAACACAGAATTTCAAGTCATTGACTTAATATACAGGAGACTTATCAATATAAAAAACTAGTTTACACATTTTCTTAAAATATCGTTAATATACTATACTGTTCTGGATACATACACAACTTTATTAGATACATACACAACTGATGATTTTTAATAACTAATTTTAATCCTGAGTACATGTTCTGTCTTTTCAGATCATCCCTCATGAACTCTTTAATTGAATACTAACACTTATGCACAAGTTTATCATATTAGATTTTCTTCAGTGATTATAAATTAATAATCAGACAGACTTTTCCTTTTATTTTGTTATACATTTTCAGTCACAGATACTTCAGAGTTTAAGCATAAAGTTTTAAATGAAAGGTGATCAGCATAAAGTTATTTTAATTCTTGGTGGTGTAATCATGTTGAAATTGGTTCACAACAAATAAATCATGGTTGCTATGTGCAAAGATCATTAGTCCAAAAATGTACAATGAGGTAACATTTAGTATCCTTAAATTTTTTTGGAAGTGGGTGACATGATTTCTTCACTTTATATTGTACAAATTTCTAATGATGATTTTTTTTGAAGCTCTAGTATTGGAGTTAAATGTAATTCTATGTCTCATTACTGATTTGAAGTAGCTATGATACACTACTTTCCTTCTGTTCATGATTGTAGTGTTGTATAATATCATCAGGGAAAACACTAGGCTATTTAATTTATTTGCAAAGCACTGTATACTGGAGCCCCATAATAAAGTTTTATCCCATTGCATTTATAGGATTTTAACACAATCCAAATCCTGGTTTCTGTGACATATTGTTTTAAACTGCAATAACTGAGTTTTTTCCGTGTTTAATTTTGAGCCACTTAAGATAAATCAGGTATCTTGAACATTGCTGATAGTTTTTATCCTTCATTAAACCAGAGAGGCTAATTTTTCTAATATGCTTTGTAGTGTTTGAGGAATTTGATCAGTACTGTTAATTTCAATGATTACAGATGTCTTATCTGTAAATAAAACTGAGTGGGATGAAGTATTAAGTGGTAGATAATTTATATAAAGCATAAACATAATAGGACCTAAGACTGAACCTTGTGCACTCCATTCTGAAAAATAATTTCATCTGCCTGATGTACGAGTAATAAACACTTTTGCCTTTGGTTGGCTAGGTAGGAGCTAAACCATTCTAGCACTGCACCCCTAATTTCACATTTTTCCAGATTAGAGTGTACCAAGCAGTGATTCACACTATCAAAGACCTGTGATAGGTCACAAAAGATTCCTGTGGCATGCAGGGGGTTGTCTATAGAGGAGCTTATTTTGTCTACAAATTTATTGTTAACAGATATTATGCTTTCCTTTTCTAGAAATACATGCTTGTTTTTTTGAAATTGCATTCAATTTTTGTATGAAATTTTAAATTTGTATTGTGTCAATCTTCTCATATATTTTTGATTGTGAGGGAAGAAAAAGACTGAGTGATAGTTTCCCATATGTTCTTTTGCGAGTTTTTTGAGTAGTGGTCTAACTATTTCATACTTCAGAGTATCTTCAAAGGGCTGATTAACTATTGTGAACAGAGGCTGCATAATTATTTTATAAACTGCTTTTAACACTTTTCTTGGTATTCCATTTCATTCTGCTTTTACGTGATAGTATCACATTTACTCTATATTTTGCAGTAGTTTTACTGAATATGGTGAAAGATTCACCTTCAGATAGCTCAGAGCCAAAGAAACTTACCTCATTTGATTCCTTTTCTAGATTCACTAACTGAAGAACTGCATTTGCTAAATTGCTGCTTCACACACAGTACCTCTCATATTTCTCATTATTACTGCAAATACTTCATTACATTTAATTCTTCCACATTTCTCATTATACTTTTTTGCTTCATTATACCATTACCATCACTTCAATACTACTTCCTCATATAATATTTAATCATGAAAATCCCTATTTTGTTTCTTATACAAAAATAACATACCATAGCAGCAAACCAATACTATTATTTACGAAACTTCATTCTCTATTACATGATGGACAAAATCTTGTTTATTACATCTCAGTGCATTAGGTGAGGATATTACTTTATTTTAAAATACTCCATTTACCATCATCATGCCTGAAGGGCTTCCTCATGACAAATATTTCTTTTTCATAATGTTTGCTTCAAGTAACATTATTTATTACATCTCAAAATTTATTTACTTTAAGTTGAAAGGCAATATTTTGACATGTATTTCGTGAAAATGGCACTTTACTGCAGCAAACTGATTTTATTTTTACTTTGAACTGAACAAAATGATTGTAAATTAGTTTTTGCTGCTGTTCTATTACTGGCTGATCACATTCATAATTCATACATCATTAATCTGGAAAACATTTCACAGTTATAAACACACTTCACCATTACTAATTCTAGTTACAGGTAAGACACCTCTCACAAAATTTAACTGACATACAGTGGAAACTCGATTAACCGTCATCTTCGGGACCGTGGTAGAGAACGGTTGAGCGAATAGACGGATAACACAAACACTGTATTCCTCAAAAACATAACCTCAATCAATTATGTTATGTATAGATACATATCACTCTCACAGTAATATAATAATATTTTGGAGTGAAAACAAATTAAACACGATTGTAATAGCAAAATGGTTCAAATGGCTCTGAGCACTATGGGACTCAACTGCTGAGGTCATTAGTCCCCTAGAACTTAGAACTAGTTAAACCTAACTAACCTAAGGACATCACACACATCCATGCCCGAGGCAGGATTCGAACCTGCGACCGTAGCGGTCTCGCGGTTCCAGACTGCAGCGCCAGAACCGCGCGGCCACTTCGGCCGGCGATTGTAATAGCAAATAAAACTATTTATTACATGAAAAAAACATCCGTACAGTAGCTACAAAAGTTGCAAAATACATAATGTTAAGTACTGTAGCGTACTACAAACTTACAGGTGAAATAGGTTATCTAGCTTGAAAATAATCAGTCAATTTCTTCTGCCTTTTTGATGTTCGAGCATTCACTGCGGCAATATTTCATATTTTTCAGAGCAGTAGTGCCTCTTCTTGACTTTCAAACCATTCTATACACTTGGACAGCATTGTTTCAGCCTCTGAATGGCTAATAGTTTGTTTTTCTTCATGGTTTGAACACTCGTCTTCATCAGCCCCTTCTTCTTCTTCTTTGGTGGCACTTACGCTGGCAACAATTTCGTCATCACTCAAAATTTGAAAACCCCTGCCCACTTTGTCACACTCTGACCACTCTGATACTTCTTCTGACGTCAAATTTGTGCTGATTTGTAAATTATTGAACAAATTGACCATCTTGTCAACTGTCACACACTCAGGTTCCTCCGATTCTTCACCTCTAGGTTGAGGCCAAAGTTTATTCCAGCCGTTCTTGAGATTTGACATTTACAAATCACTCCATGCACTGGCAACATTGAAAATGGCATCTTTAATACTACTCCTGTTTTACAGATGTTGATTCATCAAATCAGAGCAAACTTTTGATAAATATTTTCTATAATGACGTTTCATATTTTCGATGATTCCCTGATCCGTGGGCTGTATAAGTGAAGTTGTGTTTGCTGGAAGGAAGAGACATGTTATGTTGCCGTCATCACTTTTCATTTCAAAAGTAGGGTGCATTGGGGCATTGTCTAATAGCAATAGCACTTTCTGTGGCAACTTTTTTTCAGCCAAGTGCGCTCTAACTTGAGGTACAAATTGTTTGGGAAACCAGTCAGAAAAAACTGATTGATCCATCCAAGCACTCTTCTGGGTGTAGTATTGTGCAGGGAGAGCAATCAAATTCAAATTCTTGAATGCACAAGGTTTTCTTGATTTCCCAATCACAAGTAGGGGTAGCCTATGACTGCCGGTGGCATTTGCGCAAACCATAGCAGTGATGCAATTTTTTTGTACTTTGAAACCTGGAGCAGCTTTTTCAGAGAGTGATGCTAATGTCTTTTGCGGTAAAGCCTTCCAATGAAGCCCAGTTTCATCACAATTGTAAACTTGCTCCCTAACAAGATTCAGTTCAGCCATTTTTTCTTTAAATTGTTCCCAGAACTCAGCAATTACAGAGCTATCCGCGCTGAGTTTTTCTCCACTGATATCAGGTTGACGAATGCCACGACGAAATTTAAACTTGTCGAGCCATCCGATACTTGCTTTAAAAGACGAGTCACCATCAAGTTTGTTGTTCATTTCAACAGCCTTGGCCATTATTATAGGCCCTGAAAGTGGAATCCCCTGACTTCTTGCTTGTATAAACCATCGGTACATTGCAGTGTCCAATTAATCATATTTTGCAGGTTTCATTGTCTTTCTTGTTCGCACATCTCCATCCATGCTCTGAATTGTTGACACATTTTGTTCTATTTTATCAGTATCACGTTTTATATCGTTAACTGTTGTTCTCCCAATACTATAAATCAGCGCTGCACTTGTCGCAGTTTCGCCCTTTCTTAAGCATTTTATAATGTCAAGTTTTTGATTAAGTCCTAAAACAACACGTTTATGTTTTTCAGACATTTTATCAAGTCACTGTATCACACACATCTGCACTAAATATGGCAGTGTAAAATATTAGTCAATAAAGCTTATTCAAGCGGAAAACACGTAACGCGGCACAGCCCGCTAGATACACTGCAACAATTACAGTCTTCTAGCCACAACTAGAAACCAATCCAGTGGTGATTGTTGACTCACAAGTGAGACAAAGACAAGAAAAGGGGGAGATGTGTTAGCACATCAACTGAAGGTCATATTTTATGTACCATTCTACGGCGGGCGGGTACATTCACTTCCCGCTAAAATAGAGTAAATAAACAAAGCGAACGCGTCAGTGCACCTTAGAGCATTCTGTTATTACAGTATTATTATGCTGCTACAGCAGTGACGATTAACAGAAAGTGATGGTTTAAAGAGTGATGGTTAATCGAGTTTTTACTGTAATATTTAAAACAACATATGCCTCTATCTCTGATATATCATTGGTATCCACTGACAGAAATTAAATTACTGAAATAACACATTCTGAAGTACATATGATTTAAAATAGCAGAATAATCACGTTCCACAAGCTCATAATTTTGCCCCATTTCACTATCTGAGTTTATTTTGCCATACCAAACCAAGAAGACATTCTCATATGCAATGGTGCCTTCCTGAATTGCCTGGTAAGCCCTCAGAGTCTCAATGATCAACATCTTCTAAAACTGCTGTAAACTGATTTCCTGGAATTGTACAGCATACTAATTTTCAAGTGATGTGGCTTTTTCCACATTTATTATCACCATAAACATTTTGATGAACAGATCCCATTTTGCATCAGATACTATATGCAAGTAGGTACCACCACATTACCAACATAATCATACTTTTAAGTTGAACTCTGTATCAGCAGAACATAGTGCCTGTTTGGCATACGCAGTGCACATGTTCAAAAGAAGTTCATACAAAATCACACACTTGTAGAAGTCAGTGTCTCAGTGTGTTGAGTCACAAGTCACACACATCTCACGAATAAACAATAGTGGCCAGATTCTATACAACATTATGAATTCAGACTCTCTCAAACTATTACATAGGTGTTACTTGATTGGTTGCTGGTCAGTAATTTTTTAGACATAGGTGTTGTTCATTTGCTAGCTCAACCAACACTTTCATGAAGATATTAGCATTACAGTTTCTGAGACCAAAATTTCACTGAGATATGAGCATAATGATAGGTAACCACACATGGCTATTTTGGAAGCTTCATTTTGGTTTGAAAAATAGATGGGTTAGATTTTGCTTATTCAGATGGACTATATGTTACAGTAATAATACTGTTGACAAAATATGTGGTGGTTTAGAAAACTAAAAAAAAAAGTGGAACCACGTTATGCATTCACATTGAGAATAACCCATTTACAAGCACAGGCACCATATTTATATCAACAAAACTATTCCATTTTTGAAAATATAACAGATCGTAATTGGATAGATGTGGTGGCAGCAAAAGGCACATCTAAAGGACAAAGAAATGTGCAAGATGTCAGAGCCAGTGGCTTCTTCTTCTAGCAGAAGGATTGAAGAGGAAGTCCTTTTCCTCCACCTCTCTTCCTTTCCCTTCATCATTTGTTAGAAGAAGAAGCCACTGGCTCTAAGGACTTGCACATTTCTTTATGCTTTATACGTTTCCTCTTGCCATCATATCGTCAGCAGATTTTTTAGGCATCATATCTAGATTTAGATACATTTATACCAGTTGTTGCTAATTTTTAATTAATGACTTAATTACTTAGTGAAGGGTGTCATTCAGTCCTAAACTGCTTAAGATAAATGACAGGATGGTTCCTCTGACAAGGGTGTGGCCAATTTCCTTCCCTATCCTTCCCTAGTCTGAGCTTGTGCTCCATCTCTAATGACCTTATTGTCAATGAGATGTTAAACACTAATCGCCTCCTCCTCATTAATGTTGTACTCGAACATTATGGATTTTGTTTTTCCTACTCATCTGCATTAACTGGAATAATGAAATTGAATGAAATCAGGTCTAAATAAAAACTGAATAGATTCATGCCTACACTACATATACATGTTATATAATATCAGAATCAAATGGCAATTAATGATATAAAAAATAATTAATTATTAGCAGGGGTATAATAACTGTCAATTTAGTCAAACAGTTCTGCAGTGTGGTTGAAATACCTTCATGGCCAGAAGTCTTTATTTCCTTTCTGCCACTTAATGGTTTTTGTGATCACTTTAACAGTTTATTCAGCAAAACTTTTGTTAGGTGCTGTAGTCTGTGTGAATCTAATTGATCTGCTTTTGATGATCAATTTGTTGTTACCATTTGCATTGTTAATTGCATTTAATGTATTAGTGCAAGCAAGGCAACAAAAATTAATACAGTTAAAATATGATTTAGTTGGAGCAAATATTAATAAGAATTTACATAATTAACTGGGGAGTTACTTGTTTAATGGAGTTCAGCATTATAGTTTCATCAGACAGCCAAAATCACCACACAGTATATTGTATTTAATGAGGTCTATGATAGGACAGTGCTAAATTGAAAATGAGACATTTTTGTATCTGTGCTTGGGAAAATGTACATAAAATTGCATTGAAGACACCTCTCCCATCATGAGGTTTAATGGTTTCCGCAACAGCATAAAAAAAGAACTATAGTAAACCAAACACCTAATAACGCTCTCACCAAAGATGACAGCTAGCAGGAGAGTACAGTGAGGCACCTGACCATTAAAAGATTGCAATGGGCATGACAGATGCAGGAGAAAAACATTGAACTGTGCGTCAATGAACTGAGCACCAGTGATGTCACTGCTGGCACCATGGCTGTAATATAAGAATGAAAGTAACAACCAAATAGTACACAATGTGCAAAGAACATGTAGTAGAAAGCTCATGGATGTATACCTACCTGATACATCTGGAAGCCAGAGAAGAATTTATTCAGACATATAGACATGAGACCATGTATTTATTGGTGTTATTCTCAATTTTGGTATTTTAAGTTTAGCTTTATTAAGGACACATACTTTATAGTGGTTTGTTGGCATTTATTCAGTTTTAACTACTCCACTGCTTTGCTAATGTGTACTTAAAGTCATTCAGCATCTCCTTTCCATTGAGATCCATTGAACATAATGAAAGAGATTATGAATGAATCCTACTGGTATTTTGATGCACAGTAGTAACACATACATGTTAGATTAGGTTAGGTTGTACATGGACAGCTAATAAAAAAAATTAAGAGTTACAACACTGTTACAAAGTTCATGTGTTAAGATGAATCTTACATAAAGTAATATTATATGTTGTGTCTATATCCACATATTTTTATTGTTCCACATAATAGGATAGCTTCTTGGTGCTGCTTTGCCAAAATGTAATTTTCAGATTGCACTAGAAACTGGGACTTCCATATAAAATCCAAAACCAGTCACAGAGTAAAATAAAGAACTTTTTACCAACTGAAGTGTAAACTAATTATTTAATTAATTTCTTTCTATTTCATTCATATATGCAGTGTGTGAGGAATGTTTTCTCATAGCCTCTGCTTATATTGTTATTAGTTTAATTATCTATTCTTGGTCTCTATAGGAGTCCATGGATAGTTGTAGATTTCATCTTTGAAAAATACTATCACACACATATTCTTGCAGTTGCTGGGAGACTGAATGAGAGCCTCCATTTTCATTCAGTACAGTGAAAATACTGTAAGTACTGGTGAAATGTTAACAACATCATATGACATATGCTCTCCAAGCCAAAGATAGATGGGACTTTGTATCAATATTTGCCATTTTTCCTCTTTTTCTATTCGCATATCAAATGATGAAAAATGATTGACAATATGCCTTTGTAGTACAGGATGCTTCAAAAGTGGTGGTCAGTATTCAGAATATGACACAAATGATCATTTAAAACAAAAAAGTCAAGTAAACATGGGCTCTAAAATGCATACCTTAAGAGCTATGAGCAAATCTTGATCTTTGATACTGTGAAACAAATATCTTCTGCTGCAAGCTCTTTGCCTTTCGTATTTTGGGAAGTGGTAGTGTGGATCAAAACAAGATAAAAATGTCCACTAAACATGTGCTCTGAAATGTATACTAAAAAAGTTGTGAGCACTTATTGATTGGAAGAGTTGTGTTTCAAAGTAGCGAAGATGAACAAGTGCTCATAGCTCTTAAGATAAACATTTCAGAGCACATGGTTACGGGGCATTTTTTTTTCCTGGCAGCATGGCTATGAATTCCTTTGACAACTTCTAGCAGAACTTTAGGTTACAACTTGCTGTTGAATAAGATTCTCTGTGGGGCCCTGACAAGATCAGGAGGAATTTGTGAGCTCCAATAAGCATTCATGATAACAGGAGACAGTCATGCCACTTCATTATTAGTATCATTTGCAGTAGCAGTACAAAGTCAATTGACATTTGTTATGTGGCACTGGCTATTTGCAGACACTTGACAACATATCTAAAACATTCTGTCAAGTGTCTTGTAGTCACATTTATTGGTGAAACTTACTGTTGCTTAATTTACTGCTGCATATGGTAGCCATTCCTTGACTTTCTACATATATTTCTGTATCTTTTACAATACATGGTCTGTGATATTTCAAAATATGGAAAATATTACTTTGAACAATAAGTGTTCTGAATTATCAATCACTTAAGAGAAATATTATCCCATAAATGCCACAAATATTTGGTTATTATTTCTGTATTACTAATATCTATTACCAACATTATCTCAATAAATTTTCAGGTACGACTGTACTTCGAATGTTGAACTATACACTTGGTGAGAATATTGTCAGATCAGCATTTGACAGCTTTCTACATGACAGGTAATAACTCTGATTTTTTGACATGTTACGCTTTGTTGATTACACATTCTACATTTAAATCAATTAGTGGAACTGTTCCATAATAACATAAATTTATCAAAACTAGTTGTTCACTACTTGCATATTTGCAAATGTACACTCCTGGAAATTGAAATAAGAACACCGTGAATTCATTGTCCCAGGAAGGGGAAACTTTATTGACACATTCCTGGGGTCAGATACATCACATGATCACACTGACAGAACCACAGGCACATAGACACAGGCAACAGAGCATGCACAATGTCGGCACTATTACAGTGTATATCCACCTTTCGCAGCAATGCAGGCTGCTATTCTCCCATGGAGACGATCGTAGAGATGCTGGATGTAGTCCTGTGGAACGGCTTGCCATGCCATTTCCACCTGGACCAGCGTTCGTGCTGGACGTGCAGACCGCGTGAGACGACGCTTCATCCAGTCCCAAACATGCTCAATGGGGGACAGATCCGGAGATCTTGCTGGCCAGGGTAGTTGACTTACACCTTCTAGAGCATGTTGGGTGGCACGGGATACATGCGGACGTGCATTGTCCTGTTGGAACAGCAAGTTTCCTTGCCGGTCTAGGAATGGTAGAACGATGGGTTCGATGATGGTTTGGATGTACCGTGCACTATTCAGTGTTCCCTCGATGATCACCAGTGGTGTACGGCCAGTGTAGGAGATCGCTCCCCACACCATGATGCCGGGTGTTGGCCCTGTGTGCCTCGGTTGTATGCAGTCCCGATTGTGGCGCTCACCTGCACGGCGCCAAACACGCATACGACCATCATTGGCACCAAGGCAGAAGCGACTCTCATCGCTGAAGACGACACGTCTCCATTCGTCCCTCCATTCACGCCTGTCGCGACACCACTGGAGGCGGGCTGCACGATGTTGGGGCGTGAGCGGAAGACGGCCTAACGGTGTGCGGGACCGTAGCCCAGCTTCATGGAGACGGTTGCGAATGGTCCTCGCCGATACCCCAGGAGCAACAGTGTCCCTAATTTGCTGGGAAGTGGCGGTGCGGTCCCCTACGGCACTGCGTAGGATCCTACGGTCTTGGCGTGCATCCGTGCGTCGCTGCGGTCCGATCCCAGGTCGACGGGCACGTGCACCTTCCGCCGACCACTGGCGACAACATCGATGTACTGTGGAGACCTCACGCCCCACGTGTTGAGCAATTCGGCGGTACGTCCACCCGGCCTCCCGCATGCCCACTATACGCCCTCGCTCAAAGTCCGTCAACTGCACATATGGTTCACGTCCACGCTGTTGCGGCATGCTACCAGTGTTAAAGACTGCGATGGAGCTCTGTATGCCACGGCAAACTGGCTGACACTGACGGCAGCGGTGCACAAATGCTGCGCAGCTAGCGCCATTCGACGGCCAACACCGCGGTTCCTGGTGTGTCCGCTGTGCCGTGCGTGTGATCATTGCTTGTACAGCCCTCTCGCAGTGTCCGGAGCAAGTATGGTGGGTCTGACACACCGGTGTCAATGTGTTCTTTTTTCCATTTCCAGGAGTGTATGTAGTGTTACAGTGAAGGGAAGCAGAGCATGAAACAATAAAATTTACTGATGAAAAAAATATCCTAACTGTAAAATAAGAACAACAAAGATGCCAAACTGACCTAATGGAAATAGTTGTAC
Source organism: Schistocerca piceifrons (assembly GCF_021461385.2). Lineage (NCBI taxonomy): Eukaryota > Metazoa > Arthropoda > Insecta > Orthoptera > Acrididae > Schistocerca > Schistocerca piceifrons. The sequence continues at coordinate 801,384,130 of NC_060138.1, forward strand.
ACTGTATGGGTCAACACAGTCCTCCTAGTTGGGTCCAAAAGGGCAGCATACAATTCTGTTGCACTTTGCTCGGTATACCTATAAGACAAAATTTGTAGATAGTGTCATGGGCAACTGTAGGGGGATGGGGTGTGTGAGGGGGGCAATGGGGACAGCTGCCTCTAACAAAAATTCATTGTGAATGTGAAAAAGGGACCATAACCAAAGGGTCTGGATTTTTATAACCTAAAATACAAGGAAAATTATCATTAAAATTTCATGACAGTATCAATAAAGCGACTTAAAAATGTATTAAACATACATAAAGTGAGTTATAAACAGAACTAGAGCAGAGGGTTTCAAACTGTCCCAAGGAGGTCACAGTCTTACAGTACGAGCATTACAATGCTTTCATAATAATGATTCATTAATTTTCTTTCTGAGTATAGAAATGATGTGTATGGTAGTAGTGATATCTATCAGGCTGGCAAGTATGTATTGTCACTATGGGAGGAACCTAGACTGCGGTCTGTACTGTGTGACTCCTTGTTGATTGCTAATGATTTTTAACTGATGTTTGTCTTCTGTGATTTGCATGTAAGTGTTAACCATGTTATTTCAAATGTGTCATTTAGTTCTAAAGACATCAATAGATTAAAAAATGGAAGTAGTATGATGAAAGCTTTTTGAATTTTGGTTTTACGTGTCCTGCTGTTGGAAGTGAAGAATGACCACAGTGTGCCATTTGTTTCAAAGCTCTAGTGCCATGCAGGCCCCACAAAGCTGTGGAAATTGTGAGCAGAGCACTGTGCAAGCTAGTGGTGACTCCATAATGTTGTGGGCTGTTTTTACATGGTCGGACTGTCTCCTCTGCTCCAGCTGATCTTATCATTGACTTTTTTGAAATGGTTATGTTCAACTACTTAGCTACTTGGAGACCATTTGCAGCCATTCATGTCACCATGTCATGACATGTCACCATGTCATGATGTCAAGTCACCATGCCACAGTTATTTGTGATTTGTTTGAAGAACGTGCTGGACACTTCAAGCAAATGACTTGGCCACCCAGATCACATGAAATTAATAGGGCATAAATGAATGGGACATAATCAAGAGTTCAGTTCATGCACAACAGCCTGCACTGGCAGCATCATAGAGACAGCAAGGCCCAATATTTCCACAGGGGACTTCCAACAACTTGTTCAGTCCATGTCATGTTAAGGTGCTGCACTAAGTAAGGCAGAATGAGGTCAGACATGACATTACGAGTACCCCATGACTTTTGTCACCTCAGTGCATGGTAAGGTTTTCACTGCTAACCTGCCCCATCTGCTTCAACCCTCCAATGGCCAGGTCCCAAGCCGGGTTTAGCTGCACGCCACCAACTTTATTGATGTGTTGTCACAAAATTGAAATTTGATCATTTCTTTTATCACACTATCCCAGAAATCTTAGTCCATATATAACAGATTTCTTGTCAAATGTAATATAATGTCCATTTTCTGGAGCATGCTCTGCTACAGTTGGTTTCTCAGGGTACTGAAGGTGAGAACACCTCTTGTGTTCTAACAGCACTGTTCAGTAGTGGGCACAGACTGTCTAACATAAAACTGTCTACATCCATATGGTATTTTATATATTCCTGGCATTCTGTGGCCTACATTATCTTTTACAGGCTCCATGAGTTGTCAAATTTTTGCTGGAGCCCTAAAGACTAATGTCTTATACTTCTTTAGGTGCTGACTTATCTTTCCTGTCATGAGCCAACGAATTGCAAAAAATGCAAGATTCTTCAAGATCTCTTCAGGGTTCTTCTGCTTATGTGTCTTTGGAGAGATGGCTTGCAAAATCTGGTGATTCTTGTAGCTGTTTCCCTTGAATCCTTTCCACAAGTGGCTCAGTTCTTTCAGCAGGATTTCAGTGTCTGAGATGGCTTCTGCTCAGTACACCCAGGTCCTCAGAAGAGCACACTCTGATGTCACTGAATGTTTTGTATCATGGAGGATATTTTAACTGGACAGACAGTGTCACAATGGGGAGCCCATTTTCTCCAGTCAGAACCAGAATATTTATGGAGTACTATGAGGACATTGTTCCGGACACAGCTTCTGCAAAGCCTAGTTGCTTGTATCATTAAGTCAATGACACATTTGTTCTCTGGTCTCACAGATGTGTAAAGCCAGGATAATTCTTGGACCACATCAGTATCCATGATATCATGAAGTTCACAACGTAGGCAGAGACAGATGCTGTTCCTTGACATCCTTGTCTCCCGTAAAGCAAATGCGTGTCTGAGCCATAGTTTTTGCTGGAAACCCACCCACATGGATCAGTATTTGCACTCCAACAGCTATCACCACCCATCGCAGAAACATTCTCTTTTGAGGACCTCGGTGTCACCACTTGACAAGGGTGGAGGAATACTTGGCCAAACTTGATGAAGATGGAAGCTCGAGAGAATTAAAAGTTGGTCACTTAAGTTGAGATGTTTTCAACAAATGTGAGAGCTGAACGCATTTCCATAATTTTTTACAATAACTCCCACTGGCTTTCATATGGGAATGTCTTGAGAAGGATCAATGTACTCAGAAATGAACTTTACTCCTTACCCTGGTCATGAGAAGCATATGAGTTTGAAGAAGTTTGTAGATAGTGACATTGTTTTGAAGCTGATGCAGCTGCATGATCTCTTTGAAAAATTCAATTCACTGAATTTATTCCTTCGAGGTAATGAGACCAACATTCTCCTACTGCCAGGCAAAATGCTGGACTTCTGTAAGAAACCATTATAGTGGAAGAAAACGTTTTTATGACAAAGATATAAATCATGTTTTTCCTTTTGTTCACATGATTTTAAAAGAGAGTGACTTTCAGTTGACTGAAGAATTGAAATCTGTTTTTGTGGGTCATATTACTGAACTCAGTAATTGCTTTCTGAAGTACTTTCCAGAAGAAGGTGATTAACATAAATGAATCAAAGCTCCTTTCAATGTAGAACTTCCATCAACTCTTTTCACTGAAGAACAACAGTGATTTGTTGATGTTTCTTCAACTCCACACTGAAATCGAAGTTCATTTCCTCATCCTGCTTGAGTTTTGGAGCTTGATGAAGCAGGACTGTCCTCAGAGGAGTCACAAGTCTCTGTGACTTTTGATACAGTTTGCCAACAACCATTTTATGTGAGGTAGATTTTTCAGCATTGGCAGTCATCAACATGACTTATAGATCAGAAATGACTGTGGAGAAAGCAATGCAAGGTGCAGTTTCCAATCTTGTACCTAGGGCTAATTCAAGAACATACTTCCCAACAAGTGGCATATCGTTCAATGCTCCTGCCTCTCCGTTTTTCCACAAGAGCAACATATCATTTGGTGCTCTTCCCTCCCTTCCTTCCCTTATACATTAGTTGCTATTCCTTCAGCACTTGGTAAGATCTTCAAAAATAACTGAAATATAAGTGAGGTTGGAAATGGGTCATTTTCACCATTCTTTATGGTACACCCTGTTCACAAATTTAGCACTATGGTCACATCTAGTGTGACAATGCTTGGTGTCTCAAGCGACTGCTTGTGCACACTTGGCCCTAAAACCTGCCCTGCTTGTGATGACGATTGATGACTAAGAAGGAAGATCATTGTTTCCATTATTTTCATAGCAAGACTAAGATATAATAATATTAGAAGTTGATTAAAATGTTTTGTGTCAACAGTTCATAAAGAAAAAACTACTCTTACTATATATTTAAAAAAAAAAAAAAAAAAAAAAAAAAAAAAACTTTAATTTATTTCGAGTCACATATGTGTGAAAGGTGCGGCAGCTGTTTATGTTCAGATCAAGGGAGCCGTGGACCTAAAAACCACTGAACTAAAGTAGTGAAAAGCTTTATAAAAACTTGTGACTGGCACTACAAAGAGGATAATTAATTTAAAAATGTTATTTTTCTGTAAGGAATCTCATTAATGAAGATGTAGAAAAATTGTTGTATAATCATCTCACACCTATTGTAGTGTATGACAGTCGTATTCAGACATTCTCAAAAGCAAGGGGACATCTGTTTTTTGACAACACATGCTTGTAGATAGAAAATCTTTCAATAGTGTGCAATTTTATATTTTTCTTTAGTTAATCTTTCAATAGTGTGCAATTTTATATTTTTCTTTAGTTTTGAAAACAAATCTAAATAATAGACACACCAACTTTGTAATTCACAAACTGACATTATATATGTTACAATATTGATACAAATTATCAATATTTTCATATCAGCATCAGTACCTGGTACAAGTTCACAACAGTAAGTGGTGGGAAAATTACATTAAACAGCATGTATAAATACATTCTTGAATAACTATTTTACTTTTTCCTAAAGGCATATGCATTGTTCATTCTTGCCAACACTAAGAGAAAGAATTCTTTTGTTGTAAATGGACATTAAATGCAACACATAAAAAATGCAGAATAAGGCTTCAATAGAACCAACAGAAAATAAGATAAATTGCTGGAAATGCAAATCTGTGAATGTAAGAACAGGTTTTAGTATAATCATACTCTAAGCTCGTTTATATTTTTAACAATGACAGTGTATTGAAAGTACGTTGTAGAAACTAATAGGGAAAAATTATGAGCAGATATGTTCACAAAAATTCTCTTTCATATGTGGGGAAACATGAACCTGCAGGGGCCCCTGGGTAGTGGTCATCATCTGGTGTGTTTGATCCCAGGCCATAACTGTGAGACAGATCTGCAATGTTTTGTGTATCATGATAGCAGCTGGTCTACATCTACATATGCACTCTGAAAACCACTGTGAAGTGCATGGTAGAGGGTATGTCACATTGTGCTGGTTATTAGAGTTTCTTCCTGTTCCATTCACGTATGGAACTCGGGAAGAATGATTATTTGAATGCCTCTGAGCATGCAGTAATCATTCTAATCTTATCCTCACAACTCCTATGTGAGTGATATGTAGGAGGTTTCAGTATATACCTAGAGTCATCATCTAAAGATGATTCTTGAAACTTTGGTAATAGACTTTCCTGGTATAGTTTACGTTTATCATCAAAAGTCTTCCAGTTCAGTTCCTTTAGTATCTCTGTTATACTGTCCCATGGATCAAATAAATCTGTGAGTATTTGTGCTGCGCCTCTCTTTATATGTTCAGTATCCCTTGTTAGTCCTATTTGGTAAGGGTCCCACATACTTGAGCAATATTCTAGAACTGGTCACACGAGTGATTTGTAAGCAATCTCCTTTGTAGACTGATTGCAAATCTCCAGTATTCTGCCAATAAAGTAAAGTTTAGCACTTGCTTTAGCCACAACTAAGCCTATGTAATTATTCCATTTCACATCCCTACAAAGTGTTACACCAGGTATTTTTATGAGTTGGCTGATTGCAACAGTGACTAATTGATATTATAGTCATAGGATACTACGTTTTCAAACAATGGAAACTCCAAGTAGGTATATCAATAATGTAGGAAAAGATAGATTGCTACTTACTGTAAAGAAGAGACGTCAAGTTGCAGACAGGTATGATTAAAAGGCACTCGCATATAGCTTTTGGTGACAGCCTTCGTCAGTAAAGACACACACACACACACACACACACACACACACACACACACATGCTCACACACACCATTCACACTCACACAAACAAGCAAGCACACCTCACTCACATGACTGCCAGCTACAACATCTCAGGCTGGAATGCAAGCAGCAATCTGGAGGGGGTGGGGAAGGGCAAGGGGAAGGGGAAGGGACAGTAGTGTATAGGTGGGGAGAGAGGTGAAGACTGTCTGGTGGAGTTTACAGGAATCAGTCTGCCAACAGGTGCAGAGTCAGGATGTTGTGGGGCAGGGTGGTGAAGGAAAAAGGAACAAAAACAAAAGAGGAGTGGGGTAAGACAGTCATATGTGTTGGCAAAGGACTGCAAATAAACAGGGTGGGAGACGAGAATGGGGAAGAGATGATAGAACATAGGGGTGGAAACTGTTGGATGGAGAGTGCGGGGACAGTATGTTACTGTAGGTTGAGGCCGGGATAATTACAGGAGCAGAGAATGTGTTGTAAGGATAACTCCGATCTGCACAGTTCAGAAAAGCTGGAGATGGAGGGAGGGATCCAGATTGACCCCGATAGTGAAACAGCCATTGAAATCAAGTGTGTTATGTTCAGTTGCATGTTGTGCCACAGGCTGGTCTACTTTGCTCTTGGCCACAGTTTGGTGGTGACCTTCATCATGGTGGACAGTTGGTTGGTAGTCATACCAATATAAGAAGCTGTGCAGTGACTTCAGCAGAGCTGGTAAAGGATATGGCTGCTTTCACAGGTGGCCTGGCTTCTGATGGGGTAGGATAAATCTGTGACAGGACTGTAATAGGAAGAGCTGGGAGGGTGGATTGGGCAGATTTTGGACCTGGGTCTTCCACGGGGATATGATCCTTGTGGCAAGGAGTTAAGACAGGGAGTGGCATAGGGATGGGCTAGGATGTTGTGGAGGTTTGATGGGTGACAGAACACCACTTTAGAAGGGGTGGGAAGTATCTCAGATATGAAGTCCCTCATTTCAGACTGCAATGGTAGGTTTGATTACCTACCATTGCACCATGAAATGAGGTGAAGAATATGGTCAGTTGTCCCAGTCCAGGGTGGTACTGGCTGATGAAGGGGACACTCCTTTGTGGCTGGTTTTTGGGGCTGATGGGAGGATTGGGGTTGTGACAGGAAATAGCACAACATGTAGCTCAACATAATACACTGGATTTCAATGGCTGCTTCATTATGTGAGCCATCTGGATGTTTGCCTCCACCACCAGCTTTCCTTGAGTGCCCAGATTGGAGTTATTCTTACAACACATTTCTTACTCTCATAATTATGCTGGCCTCAACCTATGGTAACATACAGTTCCCATAACCTCCACCCAACAGTTTCCGCCCCCTCTGCCCAGTCATCACTTCCCCTTTCCATCTCGAACCCTATTCATTTGCAGTCCTCTGCCAAAGCATCCATCCATCTTTTCCTGCTCCACTCCTTTTATGTTCCTTTTTCTCCCACCTCCAATAGACAAAAATGCAAGACCGGTCCCATACATCTTCCCACCATCACCTACTCCAGTCCAGTCATGGGCATCTCCTATTGCATCAGAGGCAGGGCTGACTGTGAAAGCAGTCATGTGATCTACAAACTAAGGTGCAACCATGGTGCTGCTTTCCATGTGGGCATGACAACCAACAAGCTGTCTGTCTCCATGAATAGCCACTGACAAACTGTGGTCAAGAGACAAATGATTTATGCAGTTGCTGAACATGCTGCCCAACACAATGTGCTTAACTTCAGTGACTGCTTCACACCCAGCACAATCTGGATTCTTCCTACCAACATCAGCTTTTTGAATTGCAATTGAATCTCCCTGCACTATATCCTACATTCCCATTACCTCCATGGCCTCAAACTTTCCTAGTCCCTGTCTTTCACCTACCTATCCCCTTCTGTGCTCCCATCCAGCAATAGATGGCCTTCTATTCAAGCAGCTCACCTACTAGTATTCCTCCCCCCCCCCCTACCTCTCTCCTCTTGAAATTCTCAACTGCACCTAGCAGCCCTGTCCTGTCCTCACCATGTCCCTACAAGCTCCCACTAGCAGCACTACACCTTCCTCCACCCCTACCCTCCCTACCCCTCCCCCTCCACAGTCAGTCTCCCCCTTAACCCCACCACCTACAGATTGCTTCTCCCATCAGGTGCTGATGAATACAATCCACCCTCAGTAGCCAGAGATAGTCACCATGTATGTGTGAGTTGCAATTGTGTGAATGCTTATGTGTCTGTTTTTTTATTTTAGATGTGTTTTACTAACATAGGCAAACAAGATGGGCTGAAGAAAGCTGATACAGCAAAGAGGCCTTTGGTCATGCATTTCAGTGAGTTTGCCAGCTGACGGAGGACTGATGACAACCATACACCCGTTCCTCTTCTGTACAGGATGGTCAGAGGTGTATGACGAATAGTCACTTGCTGCAAGCGAGAAGTTAGCATCCAGTCTGTTGATTCTGATGCCACAATTGAGATGCAAGCAGTGAGTATGGTTGACTACAGAGCACTCATGCATGCTGTGGTCACCCACATCATTGTGGTGCCCAAACAGAAGAATAAGCCACCAAACCAGCATCATAAGAGCACCAAGGTGTTCCTCCAGGGCCTGCTTTGTATCCATGATGAGGTGGCAGTCAAAGAATGGATGCTGCATGCTGGTTTTGGAGATGTGGTAGTCAAGCTGCAAAACTGGACAAACAGAAAGAAGCCACCACAGTTTGTGACAGCACAGCCACTGTCAATCACCAGTAGCTCATCATCCACATTCCGCAGCCAGAGACTTTTCTACTAATCCATTTTATTTCCAAATCTTTTCTTACTCCTAGTGTCTTCACTGATTCAAAGTTTTGAGTGTTTGTACCTTCCATCCAACATCCATATGTCTTAAACCTTCATTTTCAGTTCTTTTCTTTCCATAGGGTGAAACTGTTTATGAATTGCATGCACCAGAAATTCTATGTATCTTTCTGAATTCTGTGTGTTAGTGTTGGTCTAGCTGTTCTTTCCAGTGACTTTTGTGTAGATCATTTTCTTTTGTCATTTAGTCTCAGGTTAACATATATATTCTAATATAATGTAGATGACTCACCTGGAGTCACATGAAATGTGAAATCTCAGCTTGGGCTGGATACATGAGAAATCAGAAACTTCACTATCAGGTAGCTTACATAATATTATGTTTTTATTTGCAGATTATATGAGACTTTTGCATCAGATGACATGGTTTTGGCTATTGAAGATCAAGCCCAAAGGCACGCAGATCTTCCTCGTGGAGTGACTGTGTCAAAGATTGTTAGCTCGTGGATGAAAGCTCAGCAATTTCCAGTAGTCACGGTGAGAAGAAACTATCATACAAGGACAGCATATATTGAACAGGTAGTAACAAATGATACTTTTTTACATATATTTGTTCAATGTTTTTACTTCTCTCCCTCCCTTCCTCCCTCCCCCCCCCCCCCCCTCTCCCCCATCACACTATATCTCTCCATTCCTCATTGTGTGTGTGTGTGTGTGTGTGTGTGTGTGTGTGTGTGTGTGTGTGTGTGTGTGTGTGTGTGTGTGTGGAGGGAGACATAGACAGAGAGAGATGGCATGAGCACATGTATATGCACAGTTTAGTTCTTTAGATAGCTTTCTGATTGAAACATGTGATCTAAGCTCTTTGCTTATGAATGTGTGAAAATGTTTTAATTCAAAATTACCATCATGGGAACTAAATGTTGCAAGAATTTGACATCCATTTTTCTTCACAGTTTTTAATAGTAAAGTACCTTTGGTAATTTGTCATTCTTCATCCTGATCATATGATATTATCAGTTTATATCAAGAACTGTTCCTTATGAGAAATACCTGTGCTATTCTGATTTCATCATTTCTTTTCTCACATTGATATGCACACAGCTGAGCCAAGACATTATGATTCCTACTTAATAGTGTTTCTGTCCATCTTTGGAAAGCAACACAGTTTGTCAGCCAGGTTATGACTTCCCTTGAATCTGTGATTAAGCTCTCTTTGTTTTCATAGGAGTTTCCTACCAAGGATGTTAAACTGTGGTGGGTCTTTCCCATTCCTTAAGACCTTGGTTGGAACATACTTGTCCAAGACACATTGAAAATACTTTTCCATTTTTTAGTTGTGCTCACACCTTCATCCTCAGCACTGAATATTTTGTGTTATCTGAGTATGCAACATCATTATTCAGTGCTGAGGATGAAGATGTGGAGCACAAAAAGAAAAAAAAACTCAAAAGCTTTGTTCAATATGGCTTAGTCAAGTAAGGAAGATAACATGGAGAAGGCCAAAATACTGAATTCAATCTTCTGAAATTGTTTCACCATGGAAGATCATAAAACAGTGCTTCGTTTCAGTCACCGTATGAACATCAAAATGGCGGATACTGAGATAACCAGTCACAGAAGTGAAAAGCAACTACAATTGCTTAGTAGCGGAAATACATAAGGACCACATGAGATACTTATAAGATTCTACAAAGATTATGTGAAAGAATATGCTCCCCTTTTAGCAGCACCTAATCATAGTTCACGGGAGCAATGAAAGTACCTAGTGACTGAAAAAAAATGTGCAAGTTACTTCTATTTTCAAGAATGGTCTAATGGCAGATCCACATAATTATAGGCCTGTATCATTGACATCAGTCTGTTGCAGAATAAATAGAACACATTTTATGTTCAAGAATTATGAGAGCTTTGGAGAATAAAAATCTCCTCTGTAAAAATCAATATGGATTCTGCAAACAGAGATCCTGCAAAACTTTGCTCAATCTGTTCTTCCATGAGGTCCATGGCACTGTAGGCAATGGTGCTCATGTTTATGCTGTGTTCCTTGACTTCAGGAAGGCATTTAATTCCAACCTGTGACTTCCTTGCAGATAGAACTCAACACATTGCTGTTAACAGAACAAAACTGACAGATGTAAAGGTAATTTCTGGATATCCCAAGGGAGCATGATAAGACCATTATTGTTCTGGTAGAAAGAGTCAGAAGCTCTTTAAGACTGTTCACGAGTGGTGTGATTGTTTATAAGAAAATAGCAGCACCAGAACACAGTATTAATTCACAGAATGGCCTACAGAGGATTGATGGATGGTGCAGGCTCTGGCAGCTGACCCTGGACGTCAATAAATGTAACATATTGTACATACGTAGGAAAAGAAATCCTCTACTGTACAATCACACCATTGCAGAATCAATATTGATAAATTACTGGAAACATTATCTACCATAAAATATCTAGTGGTAACTATCCATAGCAACCTAAAGTTGGATGACCACATAAAACAAAAGGTAGGAAAAGCAGATACCAGACTGAGATCCATAGGAAGAATCTTAATGTAACTCAGCCACAAAAGAGATCAATCTGGGATCCTTACCAAGTAGGATTGATAGGAAGGGGAGAGAGCGAGAGAGAGAGAGAGAGAGAGAGAGAGAGAGAGAGACAGACAGACAGAGACAGAGGAGAGGGAGAAAGAGAGAGAGAAGAGACAGAGAGAGATAGAACCCTACGAAGAGCGGCACATTACATCATGGGATCATTTGGTCAGTACCAGAGCATTGTAGAGATGCCCAACAAACTACAGTGGCAGATGCTACAATAGAAGCATTGTGCATCACAGAGAGGTTTGCTATTGAAATTTTGAGATTGTACTTACCGGGAAGAGTCGGACAACATATTACTTGGTAGAGCACTTGCCTGCGAAAGGCAAAAGTCCCGAGTTCAAGTCTCGGTCCAGCACACAGTTTTAATCTGCCAGGAAGTTTCATATCAGCACACACTCCACTGTAGAGTGAAAATTTCATTCTAGAAACATATTACTTCCTCCCACATACATCTTGCAAAATGACCGTATGAGAAAATTTGAGAAATTCAAGCTAATATAGAGATTTACTGAAAGTCAGTCTTCGCATGTGCCATTCACGATTGGAGTATAGAAGAGCAGATTAGTTAATGTCAGCAGAAGTACCCTCCACCATACACTGTCCGTTGGCTTGTGGAGTATTGATGTAGATAGTGGAATTTTGTGTGGCAAGGATTAGACTAGCCCTTGGCAGGTTTCCAGAGGTGTTTGATGCCAAACGTCTACAGGTCACATGTTCAAAGAGATTTCGGGATTGCAGCCAGTTGTTGTAAACTTCACTCCACAATGTTTCAACTAGACACCTGCAAGTCATCTTCAGGTGAGCCATTGAAGACTGTCTTTGATGAGTCACCTGAAGATGACTGGACACTCTTTAAGACTGTTCACAGATGGTTTGATTGTTTATAAGAAAATAGCAGCACCAGAACACAGTATCAGTTTGCAGAATGGCCTATAGTGGTTTGCTGAATGTTGCAGGCTTTGGCAGCTGACCCTGGACATCAATAAATGTAACATATTGTGCATACATAGGAAAAGAAATCCACTACTGTACAATCACACAATTGATGATAAATTACTGAAAACAGCAACTACAATAAAATGTCTAGGGGTAACTATCCATAGCAACCTAAAGTTGGATGACTACATAAAACAAACAGTAGGCAAAGCAGATATCAGACTGAGATCCATAGGAAGAATCTTAATGTAACTCATCCACAGAAGAAGTGGTTTACAAGACACTTTTTCAACTGATTCTTGAGCTCTGTTCACCAGTCTGGGTCCATTACCATGTAAGATTGATAGAAGAGAGAGAGAGAGAGAGAGAGAAATATTGTGGAGTGAAGTTTATGATGACCTTCTGTGATCCTGAAATCTCTTCCAACATTTAATTTGTCAGGAACATTTTAAATTTGAAACAGGTTATATAATTTCCATAAATTATATTCCAGCAGTCTGAGTGTGCAGAGCTGGTACCTAATAGTGTTTTAATATTTTTTTTGTGGTATTCAAAAAATTTAAAAACCTCTCTCACACCGGCCTGATTTAGCTTCACTAATCAGGATAGTAAAAACATGCGTATGTTAAGGGAATTTTCATTCACAAAGCAGGCTTATCACATTCACACAGTTCAATACTGTTCTATCCTGATTAAATTGAGCTTAACTTAAATTCCATAAGGCAGTGAAGCAATTTCGAAGTCTCGGTGCAATGAAAATTGTCAGTCGATCTCCTGAAAACATTTGTAATAATTATTAACTTTTGGTGATCACATGGGGAAGACCGGAGATCTGCTGGTAAGGCTGTGTTAGCCTATTTATTTGAAGTAACTGGATATCTTGAGCATACAAAATGGCAGGTTCATCTAGTGTAAATCAGACGTTCCCCACTGATCCCGTGCAACACAGCGTAGTAAGCAGACACTGTCAATAATAATCAGTTAAATAATACGCGAACACACTTACTTTAGTTTAGTTCATGTATTAAATTCCTTCTCATACAGAATCTCATCAAGATGGCGACTAGCTCAACAATACATACATATACATCCTCCTACTTTCATGGCTAATCGGCAAGATCTCTCATTCCTCTCATAAGAGAAAACATAGATAGCAGAGAAGCTATTCCATGGAGTAAATGGATGCTCCAAGGAATAATAGGGCTTGAAACTATTTTGCATTGATAATCATCGTAAATTAAAGTTTAGGAATCGGTAAGATAAGAAGAGATATTTCAAGATATGTACTGAGTTATATAATTTATAAAATTTCTGAAAATATCACGGAGAGACCAGTGCAAGAGACATTACAGTGTCCCAGATGTGTTCTATTACATTCAGATCGGGTGAATTTTGTAGTCAAGACACCATTGTGATTTCACTATCATGCTCCTCAAACCATCGTAGTAAGATCATTGCCTTGTGACATGGACAGTTATCCTGCTGGAGGATACCTCATCATTGAGGATGACATCAAATATGAAGAAATGCAGGTGGTCCACGTTAATAGTCATGCAATTCACAGCTGTCATTGTGCCTTCAGTTACTACCACAGTTCCCATGGAAGTATGGCTGAATGTCCACTATAGCATTAATACTGCTCCCAATGGCCTGCATCCATGACGTTATGCATATTTCAAGCAGCTGTTCACTCGATCTTGTAATATTCAGACATGCTTATGAACCTGGTGTAACCAGAAAAATGATGCAGCCAATTAGACATCATATCCTTTTCCACAGTCCAATATAATCTATCTGATGGCCAAAGCAATGATAATTGATGATGTAATTGGGTCAGTATGGAAACACATAGGGGTTGTCTGCTGTGAAGCCCCATGTTCAACAACGTGCTCTGAACAGTGTGCTCATAAGCACTGCCATTGTACCCTATCATCAGATCTGCCACAGAGCACCACCTACACTGCTTTACAAAACAGATAGGCCTTCATCCAGCACATTCTGTCACAGGACTTGCTCATCAAACATCTTATGACCTATTCGTGGTTTCACCATCCTTCAGCTATTTTCCATAGATGCTCATGACAACAACATGTGAAAAGTCAACCAACTTCGCCACTTCTGAGATGCTTGCTCCCAGATGTTGAGCCATAGCAATAACGTCTCTTCTGTCATTAGATTTCCCAATTTGTGGCCCATATCATCACTAGAATGATTCCCCATTCACCTCTGCTCCACTTATATACGTGCTTCAATAAGTCACATGCAAGCAGTGCCACTGTGTGGCATTCAATCCTGTTGAAGGCAATGGTCAAAATGTTTTTGTTCATCAGTGTATACACAGCAACATGTCTCGAAAAATTCATATTGATACTTTGTCTAGATGAGAAATATGATTTTCTTACTATCCATATCTCAATCAGATATACAACTTCTGGTATTCAGATTGATTGAAAGGCTTTCTGAATGGTTTCCTTTCATAGTGTATAGATTTTCAATGGCTTTTTTTACTGTGCCCTTCTTTATCTTCTGTTTTTCTATTTACATCATTTGACTATTTCATATAAATTAGACATTTTGTAGCTGAAATAAAGTGTTAAACATGATGAAAAAATCTGTTTCAACAATCTCTTCAATCTCCTGTGGTAATTTATTATACAATTTCATTTCCCAGTAGAAAGTTCAGTCTAGGTCTTGTCCCATGACCATGATAGACTTGTTTGTGTGGTAATTATCAAGGTTTTCTATGTGTATAACTAACTGGTAAATAAGTTCTCATAATATGGTTCAAATCCACAATGTTATGCACTTACCTTTACAACACGTCCAACTACTATTTCTAATTATTATTCACATGGCTCTTTTCTAAGGTTTGAAAACTGTGTTAATATTTTAACCATTTATTGCCAGCAACAGAATAGTGTAGCTAAGTAGTGATTGCTCATGTGAATAATGTGTAACCAAATGGCACTTGTTTTTACATGCTGATGATACTGATCTTCAACGGTTAAAAAATACGGCAAGTGATGGTACACCTTTGATAAATGTCAGTAAGAGATGTGAAAGATCAGTATGTAGGCCTGAAGCCTTCATTCAGCATGCTGAAGGGGCTTTTCTGGCAGCAATTGTGGGAAAAGGTTGTTACCAACTGCAGGTTGTGGAGCACACTGGAACAAGCAGTGCCTGTCACCTGGATTCTGAGGTCATACGTTATTCTTGGCTCACTCCAGTTATTGGTGGCATTCTCCCTAGAAGTGTGGTCCTGAGCTAAGTGAAAGGCTTTACAGAGACTGCAAAGGTTGTGTGACATGTCAGGACATGCATCAGAAGAGCTGAGAATGTAGAGTTATGCAATACATGCCATAGGTTGTTACCTAGGTAGTTAATTTCAGAGCTTCTACGGATGATGCTTTATCCATAATGAATTACTGTCTGAATAAAGCTGTTCAGATATTCAGTCAGGTCTTGATACAATTTCAAAGTGGCACAAAGATTGACAATTGGCTTTAAATGTTTCAAAACATAAAATTTTGCACTTCACAGAAAAAAGAAAGAAAGAATGTAACATCCTGTGAGAATAATATCAATGAGTCACAATTGAAATTTATCAAGTAATACAAATTCTGGGATGTAACAATCTGTTGTATTATGAAATGGAATGATCACATAGGTTCAGTCATAGGCAAGGCAGAGAGCAGACTAGAAATCTTCAAGTCTGTGGGAACCAAATCACATAGGACTGACAGAGGATTACAGATTTATACAATGGATGGCAACATGAAAGGACACAGATTTGTTTGAGTTACAGGGGTCTGCTGGAGACAATGAAAAACATGAACCTGCAGATGCTTGAAGATAGAGGCAAATTATCCCATGAAAGCCTGCTTATGCACCTCCAAGGACCAGCCTCAAGTGAGGAATCAAGAAATATATTGCAATCCTCTATGTATCACTACTGTAGGCATTGTGGGGACAAGATTAGACTAATTACAGTACACACAGAGGCAGTCAAGCAGTCATTCTTCCCTCACTCTATAAATGAATGGAGTGAAAAGAGACCATAAGAATTGATGCCATGCGAAGTACCATCTGCTATGCACTTCACAGTAGTCTGCAGTCTGTAGATGTGGGTATGGCTGTCTGTAATGGCAAAAGATGCTGATTTCATTGTGTTTGCTAGCACCTTTATGTGTTCTATGACTAACTGAGGATCAATATTCACTCCTATAAATTTATGTTTATTACATAGCCTACATACATACCATCCCCATTTAATTTAGCAGTGTCAGTTTTGCTCTTCAAATTGAAATTCTTGATACTGCTTTCTTTGTGTACAATGTAACTTTGTTGCATATAGACTGGTAGTAAGCATCATTGAAGGTCTCATTCACTTTCTGTACAAGGAATTCACATATTTCTCTGTGATTATAGTGCTGCTGTCGTCTACAAAAGGACCAAAGCCATTAACTTAGTTTTGTGTTTGGGTGGTATAATTAGGTAGGACTAGACTGGTGAGCATTAGAGACTGGCGAGATAAATAAGTTAAGATATTCATATAAGGATGGGTGGCAACTAACTAACAATAGAAATATTTTGTGCTGAGTTCATTAGGAGAGACCCCTATTGCTACGCAGCATTTCAGGAAGAAAATAAGAACCTGAATATGGCTAGAGCCATGGGTAGTGAGCTATTGATTTTAGTAATAAATGGTAATAAAATTCCTGCATGGAAAAATAGGAAAAATAAGGGAAAGGCAATGACTTAATGTATGGAGGCCAGTTGCATGACACACAGAAAGACATAATAGGAAACAATTAACACAAGCTATCAAGCTCTTACTCTTCTTCTGGTAAGAGTACACACATTCACCAAGGTAAGGTTGTGTGTGTGACTGTATGTACTCTTACTTGGTGCTGTTTTGGAAAGACATGTTAAAAATATCTCTTTGTTTCATCAACTAAAGTATTTTATCTTGTACGTGCTGCTTCACTCACAAATTAATCCCTATATATAGTTGCCGTTTAGAAACAGTCTGTTATAAAATAGCCATAGACACATACACTGCAAGTGGGGGCACTAACATCCCTTTCCTCTCCTCTAACATCTCTCCTCTCCTCTGGAGTACAGAGTTTTTATTCATTACAGAATTCTCATACATTTCAGTTCTCTGGGATATAATAACTTTTATGTGTCAGCTGTAAAATTTATTACTTGTGGCATTATACATTTCAAAACTGGCAAACTGATTTATATAAAAGAATGACAATTTCTCAGGTTCATTTTTTGTTGATATTCTCTATAGCTTTAATTATGGCATCATCAGTATTACTGATTTCCATTAAGATGTGCATATTTCCTGACCTATTAATAACTTTAATACAGTTCAGTAATTTTTTAGATCTTTCTTGGGTCTGGCAGTTTTATATATTTATTTTTTTCTGTGTCAGCCCGTATTAATCACTTCTATGACTGTTTCATTCTATGAGGTTTATGATCAAGTTTTGACAAAAATTATTTTATGATACAGGCCCATTACTATAAATTTCAAATTAGTATCACTTTTCTTAAATACACCACCACAATCTCTATTTTGTATTTAGTTCAAATCACTGTAAAGCTTCAATATTTTCCTTGCACATGTATCTTTGTTCATTTTTGCTGATTAAGCATTACAGAATGTGCAATAACAATGGATTAAAGGTTTTTTCTGGCAGAGCACTGTCATGAGAATTTAATCAGAATCTTACTGAATGTAAGTTGAAAAATTCACTACTGGAAGGAAAAGGAAAAAAAAACAACCAAATAAAGCTGTCACAATAAACATTGAAATCACAACAGACCTCCTTTTTTTTCTTTTTGTAGCTCAACATTTAATCCAGATTTCTCATAAATAGCTTCCAGGAATAATTTATCTAACAACTGGCTGTAGTGTGTTTTATCTCTGGCACGAAGTTTATCTGTGAAGTTACTTTCAGTCTTGAGTAATCTTGTGTCATTTACTTATTTGCATTTGTGTAGTTAGAAATACAAAGTTATTCTGTGCTTTTCAGTGCTGTGTATGTTATTTTGTGTAGCACATAAGTCTTCCCATATAAATGAATTCTGACAATGTAGGAACAAGTAAAAGCACGGACAGGTAAATATGGCACCACATCAATGGAAGACATTCACAATGAGTTACATGTCATCTGTGACAAGTTCCCAGAAATTCCTCATGAAGTACAAAAGCAAAGAAAATGTATGCATCACCCACCTGAAAATAGTGATTAGCAAAAGAGACTCTTAAAGCAAGTAAACACCCCTGCAAAGAAAAGACAGGAGAGAATTAAAGTGCCAGCAAAACATAACAGAAAAATCTGTGGCCACTAGGCACCAGGTTCTTCTGATAACTCACTTGTGTCTTATAGGGTGGCTAGAAAGATAATTTCTCGGATAGCTAGACAACATACAAGCAAATCATATTAATCGAGTTTATTATTGTAATTGAATTGACAATACTTAACTTCTGTTTTTACATGATGGGTTGCAAGCAGTTGGTGACATGTGAATAATCAATGTCCTCTGACAGATACAATTTCCATGCAAGCTAATCACACAAGTTCACTAGTCACTGTTATCGTTAATATCACTGCAGCTCTTCTGGTCTCAGTCTACTAGTGCAGCCATGGCTAGGTGGCACGTCACTTTTATTCTCTTTGTGTAATGCCACTCCAGTCGTGGTGACATCCTAGTCAGTGTTCTATTGGCTGATGTTGTCTCACAGCCCTCTCTGCTGTATTGTTCTTGATTTTCGTGCTGATGCTTGTCATTATGCTGGAACACCCACCACCCCCTTCAAGTGGACATCTGTAGTGATGGACATTGCCAGACCTATGTAGGGTGCCAATTTCCTTGCCCATTATATATTAATGGTAGGTTTGAGAAAGGCATGACTACAGAATGCTACTGATGGCACCAGAATAAGAGTATGAAGAAAGGAAACATTGTCACATCTTCTGACTTGTTACAGACAAATACAGAGATATTATAAATGCTTGAGATGAAGCCTGAACCTCCACTGTGTGATCTAGTTTTTTCGCAGTCAAAGAACAGTTACTGTGCTGTGAAATCTAGTAATCTAGTCTTGCTTAAACAAATGTCCTCCAGGGAAAGGTAATTGAAAGTTATTGAAAAGGAAATATAAAAACTGAAAAATGATAGTTCTCATCCCTGAAAATCAATGGGGACCAAGCAGTGATATCTTTAATTAATTAAGTGTGCCATTACAGAACACAACACTGTGCATCATATGTCTAACACATCTGGCCAACGCATTTTGTAGTATGCCCGTGCCTAACAGAATGAGGACCATATCTGAACAAATACTCCAAGCTGGGATAATCTGGTGTGCTGACCATGCTTTAAATGCCAGGGCGGTCCCAGATAGGTACCCGATATGAAACATTCAAGATTTTATGTATGTTATCCAGCACAAAAGTTATAAGCATCATAGACCATTGCAAGCATAGAACCAGAGACCTGTGATACCTTATGACATCCTGAAGACAGCAGTAATTACATCTTTTAGCTTATTTGCTTCTTAATTTATGCCTTTTGGTCTCAAATATACCTTACAAATATGTCTACATTTGTGGAGGAAGTGTTAAAGGGGCTTCCATTTCACTTTGCATATCTTGAAGACAATCTAGTGTTTTCACCAAACACCTCACTATACAAACCATACACATGGGAAATGCATCAGCAACTGCAGAACCACAGGAGAGCACTGAATTACAGTAAGTGCAACATTGGCAAAGTGGAAATGACCTTCCTAGGCTATACAGTTTTAACAGATGACATTGATCCATTACCAGAGAAGATAGCAACTCCACAAGCCCTTCTGAAGCTGCCAGACTACCAGCAATTGTGAAATTTCCTGAGAAAAGTCAACTTTTATTGCCACCACCTGCTGACAATGGCGGTTACACAAATGCTACTCATAGACAACAATAGGTGTAGCCATACACCAACAGATTGGCCAATGTCGGAAAGAATTAAATTGTACCATTAATGAATTTATGAAGGAGTTGAATACTTTCACCGTGAAATTGAAGCTCAGCCTATGACAGTTTACAATGACCACAAACCAACAGTCTCCACTTTCCAGAATGCCAGTGATAAACATTCCCCTGTGCACTTCATACATACAGAGTTAATCAAGCAGTTTACACTGGACTTGTGACACATGATAGAAGCACAAAAATGTGTTGACACTTACTTTTTGTGCACCTGGGGTTTGGCAAATACCATGGACTAAAAAGAAGTTGCGACTGCTCAGACTGCAGATCCATAGCTATACCATTTATTGACTAACCCTTCCATAGGACTGCATCTTACCCAAATCTTGTCAGGCACCAAGTTCACACTATGGTGTGACATCTCCTGGCAGACACCAAAGGCCCTATTTTTCACCAAAACTCCACAAAGCTGCTTCTGACAATACTCACATTCTGTCCCACCAGGGGCAAACATGATCATCAGTGTACTGATCGACCATTTTATGTGGCTGTCAATTAAAAATCGTTCTCATGCATGAGATTTTTCAAGTATTCTGTAGCAGTATGCACACACTTACATTGGGCACTTTCATGGCTCGTCAGTGAGATTCATCCATGCCCACACTGATGTCATAGATCTACTTCCCTCTCGGGATGGCTACAGATATGTTTTCACAGTGGTGGTCATATGCTCTCAATGGAGAGAAACTACACATGTTATGGACATTTCTACTGAGACAGTAGCAAAGACCTCTGTCACCATAATGAATAGCATGATTCAGTTTTCCCCTTCATATCACTACAGATCAGGACTAGCAGTTCAAATATATTTTCTTACAAGAATTGTCCAAGTTGTGCTGCTTCCAGTGTCATAATACAACAAGCTGCCATCTCATCGGAAATGGGATGGTAGAAAGGTGGCATCAGACCCTAAAAACAGCTCTTATGTTCCACTGTGAGAAATGGATGGTCGCCTTTCCTTGATCCTTTTAGTCTTTAGCAGTTGTATAAGAAACCATTACACATTCCAGCAGACAGTCTCATACCTGCACCATTGTCATCCCCATTAGAACTGCTGCAATTGGTGCATTTAGCCATGATCCAATGCCCACCTGCTTCTTGCCATGGTCAACAACCCATTTTCATCCAAAAAGCACAGGTTGATGTGCTGTTATTCTTTACTCTAATCTCATCAATTCACCTGCCCATCTACCAAGTACCTTCCCCTTTCTGGTGTTGCTATGAGGAGACTACACCATGGAGATTTTGCTAGTGTCTGTACTTACCAGGAACCACATCAAAACCACACACCTCACCATTTCTGGAGATACCTGTACAGACCTCACCTGCAGTACATCAACCAGCAGCCACAGCATCACAGCAGCTAGCAACTGAATCAACACCATTGCCAGCAGTCTGCATAAGAGCTGGCATTCAGATAAAATTTTAATTTTCTTGCGTTCCAGATACTTTGGACTACAGAAAGTGGGGGATGAGGGAGGAATAATCAGTCCATAAATCAACAGCAGAGATTGTTATCATTGGTAAAAAAAACTTATCTCAAATTACTCTCAGTGTCAAGCTATCCTGTGTGATTTACTATCCTGTATTTGTGTAGTTAGAAATAACAAATAATTCTGCACACTTCAGTGTTCTATAAATTTGAAACTTCTCCCTTAAGTACCTGGACTTTGTTATGATTACTTGAGTTTTATTCTTCAGTAAAAAGCCAAAAGTATAGCTTTCTATATTTTGATCTACAAAAAACTGCTTGATTCAATAATCATACTTTCTGTTCAGTGATTTCAACTTCTCTTTTCTCTATATTTATTCAATATGAAGATAATGTTACATTTAACAGCTCTGTCTATGTTGTTAGAGCATGTTCAGACTGGCACAGAATATCTGTCTGCCTCTTCAAAGTTCTAGAAATCTATCTGTCTTTTTTGGTAATGTCCTATGTTGCAGTTAAATAAATTATCATTACTGTTTTGAAAACTGATAGCACATTTGTTGGCAACTTTCTGTCCAGGATAGCATTACCTAGTAAGTCTTCGAGCCACTCACATAGCTGAGAACTTATTGTGGAGGCATTTGATGTTGCACTGTAAGATAAAATACTTTCTTTGGGGTTAAACAAAGTACACAATGTGGTTAGAGTGGCACTGCCATCAAACCAGCCATAATTATACCACAATTAAGCAATAAAAAAGTGAATCTCAATATTTCTGCAGTGGGCACATTAGTTTATGACTGCTGTAACAGTCTACTGTATCAAGGATAAATAGCTCAGTCAAGATGTTAATACAAGACTCTCATATCCACTGGCAAACTACAGAAAGTTGTCATTAAAAACTAGTGTGTGAAGAAGATGGAGGAAACTTACTTTGCATTCTACATATAAGAGTGGGCCTCTTAAACCACTAACCAGCTCTGAAGTATCTGCCTTATCATATTTCAGTAAATGTTACTGAATATTAGCTTCAAGAAAACAGTGTAATGTATAAAAATGGTAGACACATTGCAGGTCTATACAAAGTACATGAGAAAAACCTGAAAATTTATTGGAACAATATTTTTAAGATAGCTGATATACTGTTTCATATAGTTTGTTTTGGAAATTGTTTTCAGTATAGTTGTTCTAATGAATAATATTTATGTAGCATGCATTTACTCGAAATAAATCAGATGGATCATCTGAGAGGAGAGGAGATCTGTGGTACGTGCCACTTGTGCTTCTCAGAAGTGACCAGAGAGAAGGAAGAGTGTTGGACCAAGTGCTCTGGATGAAAAAAGAAGAAAAAATTACTTTAGAAAACATGCCACCATCCGACAGTTTCATTCTTGTTGACCCTGACATCATAGGTCAGTATTTTAAATATTATCTTGCATGTGTAATTATTTCTGGGAGCTTAATGAATAATGACATGAGACAAAAATCCTGCTATAGTGGAAGAAGCAAAATCAAGTGCTGATAACTAATGGTGAGTCTCTCTCACTTGGAATGTTACTTTTAGTCAGAACACAGCCCAGAATGTCTTTTATGCTTGTTGGTTATTGATAATGTTATAATGTTTAACCTTTACTAAAATTTTGTTTATTGCAAAAATGTCCTTCATTGTATGCACAGATTCAAAATTTTTGAACACTTTACTTTTCAAATGTAAAGTGGTTTATGTTGCTTTCTGTCACCCTTATACAGAGTAGGAAGCATCAGTTCACAATAAAAGGTCTGTTCAAAAAATTCTGGAACATTCATAATTTTGCACCAATGGTGTGTTGGAGTGAAATGCATTTGGTATCCCTGCACACACTTGGGCTTAATGCGTATCTGCTGGAAGTTTCATTGTTGTATGTCTGTTAGTTATTGTTCAGTGCTGTATTGAGCAGAACATTGTGTCACACAGTTTGTGAATGTCAAGATGGCAGAGTTAGGGAACAATGCAACTGCACTAAATTTTGCATGAAACTCAAGGAAACCTTCACAGAGACACAGCAAATGATGCAGGAAACCTACGGTGATGAGTGCTTCAGCCATAGTGGTGTTACAAATGGTTCACAGGCCTTAAAAATGACCAGATAGAAGTTAAAGGTGGCCCTTTGACGTCTAACACTGATGCTCGTGTCAAGAACATCAACAAAATTGTGCATGCTAATCAAAGACTGACTGTCTGAGACATTGCTGAAGAATTTAACTTATCAGTTGGATCATGTCATGAAATCCCAACCCAGCATCTTGGAATGTCTTGTGCTGCTGCTGAGTTTTTCCCATGAGTCATGAGTCAAGACCAGAAAGACCTTCACCTTGCAATCTGTGAAGAGCTTTTGGATCATGCAAATGACCATGGGATGTTCCTTAAGACAATCATAACTGGTGATGAGATGTGGCTCTACAGTTATGAAGTTGAGACCAAGGTTCAGCCTTCACAATGGGTCAGGAAAGGTTCTCCAAGATTAAAAAAAACTCATCACGTCAGGTCAAATGTCAAAGGCATGCTGATAATTTTCTTTGACTTTGAAGGATTAGTTCATCATGAAATCACACCACATGGACAAACTATTAATCAGTGGTATTATCAAGACATGTCGTGATGCCTGCAAGAAAATATGAGAAGAAAACAGCCTGGAATGTGGTGAGACAACTCATAGCTCTTGCATCATGATAACACATCCACATATTCATCCCTGTTGGTGTGTGGCTATTGCACAAAAAATGAAATCACAGTGCTGCCTTATCCTTTATACTCTCCAGACCTGGCCCCTGAGGATTTTTTTTTTTTTTTTTTTTTTTTTTTTTTTTTTTTTTTTTTTTTTTTTTTTTTTTTCCAAAGCTGAAAACCTTATTGAAAGGACAATGATTTGCAACAATAGATGAGATATAAGAAAATTCGCAGATAGTGCCTCATGTGATCCAGAAGAGGAAATGGCATTGGGAATGTTGTATCAATTGTGGAGGGCAGTATTTTGATGGAGACCATGGACAATAAGTAAAAAGTAAGTGTTCAAAAAATTTGTGGACAAAATTCTGGAAATTTTTGAACAGACCTGATATATCGTTCAGCAGAGTTACATTTTCATTTTTCCTTTTGAAATGCGTCACCTGAAGTTTGATGAAAATCAGTCATGTTCTACATTTGTAATGTTTTGCTAATACTAATTGCATGAAGAAGACTATGTTAACCCATACAGAAGTAAAGTACTGTTGGTATCTCTCTTGCACAGGTGGCGACTTAACTTCCTAATAAGAATCAGAGCACTACATTGATTAATTGCACCACAGAAATAATACTAAACCCAGAAATGGAAAACATAAAACATGGAGTCCCAAAATGTACACTGCTGAGTCTGCTCCATTACATAAATTACAAGCCAATGGCCTTGGAGGAGGTTTCAATCTTATGTTTGGTGAGGGTACAAGCATACAAATCAAGGGCTCAAGTACAATCACACCATAAACAGCAAGCACAATCACACCAGAAACAGTCCAGAAAATAGATGGTCAAGACTATCTTCTAAGTGGTCCATGAAAAGGTTGGCACAAGAGGATGTCATATGGTCAGGCTCATTAATGATATCTTCAGGATCTGTATTCAGGGGCAAGACGCATTATCCTCATTCTTCCTCAACCTCAGCACCTTACCTCCCATCCACTTCACCTAATTCTTCTCAACTAAATATGCCACCACCTAGGACATTGACTTCCACTGCTCTGATGACTCCATCCACATCTCTGTACGTATCAGACACCCTAACCATCAACAATACCTGCATTTCCCTAGCTGGCATTCCTCCCACATCAAAATATTACTCCTATTCATAATAGTACCTTAACAAGACTCCTTGGCACTGCTGTCTCAGCATTTCAAGCTGTAAATAGTCAAACTTCTTGAACATGTACTAATGACTAATGACTAATGATTAATGACAGCACTACAGTGCAGTGGAGAATTTTGTGAACAGATGGGTGGAGTGACCATGGGATCCGCACTGGCTCCAGGGATTGCAAATCTCTACATGGGACACTTGGAGGAGGTGGTCCTTCAAACTGATTGCCAGAAACCCAAGCACTTCTCCCATTATTTCAATGATACTTTGGTGGTATGGGGGCATGGTGGACAGGCTCCAGATGAGTTCCTGGACCACTTTAACAGCATCCATCAAAACACTGCTTTCACCTTGGCAGTAGAGGACAATGGCTGACACCCTATCTTGGATATACTAATAAAGAAGAAGGCAGATGGTACACTCGGCCATTCAGTTTATGGGAAGAAGACCCACACAGACCTGTACTTGCATGCAATGAGCTGCCAACATCCAGTGGACGTTTTCTGATGTAAGGACAAATCATATCTTTCAAGTATTCAGCAAATGAGTATGTCAGGGCACCAATACTGTTAATAATATGGCACAGAGGCACTCCATCTCAGGCTCGATGGAGAGATACATATTTATTCCAATATGTTGATGACACATTTGTCATATGGCCACATGGACGAGACAAGCTGAATGGTTCCTCAGACATCTCAGTTTCATAGACCAAAATATTAATTTACCATGGAGTCTGAAGTGGATGGAATGCTCCTCTTTGTGGACATTATAGTAGAAAGAAGTGCAGATGGCATGATGGACCACAGTGTGTACTGTAAGAAGATGCACACTGACCTATACTTACAAGTGGACAGTGCCACCACCTGGTGCTGTGGGGTAGCGGACCCAAAATGTTGGTACATAGTGCACACAACCTCTCCACCAATGATAGTCTCAACCAAAAACATGAACATCTAAAGATGGCGTTCTGGAAAAACAACTACACAGAGTGGCAAATTCAGAGAGCTTTATGTCCTACACTGACTGTACAGTTGTTGGAAACAGAAGAGAAACTTCAGGAGGAGGTGGCCATTGTATTTATTCCATTTTGTGATGCATTACCTGTGAGGACTGGACAAACATCAAGTGAAAATTGTCTTCTGCCAACCAGCTAAATCACCATCACTGTGTGGTAGTGTAAAAAGGAGGACCCCACAGTACAGAAATGCAGGGTCTATCAGGTCCCCTGCAAATGTGCAGTGACTTACGTAGGCCAAATGGTATATACTGTTAAATATCATGGCCAAGAACAGCAGCAGCTCATCAGACTGCAGCAACTTAACAAGTTGGCAGTTACTGAACATTGCCTATTCGCAGAATGGATTGTGACCATACTGAGTATTTGATGTAGTCTAACTTCTGGGACTGTGTAATTAAATAATCTATCAAGGTTTGAGTAAGAAAGCCCTTATTAGCTGTGATAGTGACTACCTCCTTAGTAAGACCTGGGAACCTGTACTGAGTCTGGTTCAGAAGAGGAAGGGGGATATCCTATGATGTACTGACTTTGGGGGCGGGGGGGGGGGGGGGGGGGGGGCAGAGCAACAGCAGAAACACCATCAGCACATGATGTGCATGAGTACAACCCTCAGACAGAAAGGTTGATGGCAGGAGGTCCGTGTCCAATGGACACTGACATCCAATCATTCATGCATGAACTATTTCATCAAAATAATGAACTGCCTATTGGGTGTCTGTTGGATGGCGGTGTCATTATGCAAAATACTATCTTCATCATGTGACATGCTTGAGAAACTGTTTCATTTGCTGTATGAATTCTTGTTGCTGCTCTTGCACTTTCTGCTGTGTGTCTTCTATTATGGAACATTGTCCACAATCTTGTGCTGCTGCTGCTGACCTTTGTCTTCCATGGCAGAGCATTGTACATATCCTCACACCAGCTCTGCCCCTGCTCCTGCTGCTGCTGCTCCACCCCTGGCCAGCTTCTGAGATGATTGTCTTGTACTCCAGGTGCCATCCATCCGCAGCTGCTCATTTTGTTTTTTCTTCTACCTTCTCTAGACACTGTTCATCTTCTGTCCTTGCTCCAACTTCTTCTTCTTCTTCTTCTTCTTCATCTTCTTTTCCTCTCTCACTGTCTTAGCTCTGCCTCTAGCTTGCATAAAGATTGTTCATGTAAACAAGAGATTCTCAAAACCATTCCATGTTTTTGTTTAATATTGGGATGAGTGGGTTGGACATTTCAACATGGCTGCTATCTATTATCGATTGTCCATAACTGTTTCAGATTTATCACCTCAATTACATAATTGTGGGAAGTTACCAAAAAATTATGAAAATAGACATTTTATAGTTTGAAATTTTGAAAAATGAGAAAAAGTGTTATTTTGATTTTGCTAATTATATGCTACTAAATTTTTTTATAGACTGTAATGATTTCCTTTCTGAGTATATAGTAAAAGCGTCCATGAATGACTTTTTTTCTTTTTTTTCACTTCAGCATGCTAAGGAATGTTATACTGAGTGGCAACAAAATTTTTTTGTTCTGTGTACATGAATTTAAGGAGAGGGAAAAGACTACTTATAAACAAAGTGATAATTTTACAAAGGATCAGATTCAGGATGCAAAGAGTGCAACAAGATTATATCAAAAAAAAAAAAAAAAAAGACAGATTCTATACAAGTATAGGCAGGCCCAGGAATAAGAGGAGGCAGTGCATGATGAGGAAGGATTGTGAATATTTTGTATAAAACAATGAAACCATTTTATTTTCATTAATAATTTGTGAGATATATGTGTACTGATTTTGCAGTATTTCAAAATTACAGAAACGTTTCTATGGCGCCCTTGATGTTTGCCAAATTAATTTTTAGCCTTTCCTCTTAACTTGATTGCTAATTATTAAATATAGCAGAGCCAGAGCAAATTATAAGTAGAGGTGAGAGGCTTGGCCGACACAGGATCCTTCTGGGATTACTGTTAATTGCTAACTGAACTGTTGCAGTGATGCTTCATCACCATACATTATTCACAGCTCCCAAATTTCCTTCACCGCATGTGCACATCCTGCCAACTTCCAGTGGCATCATCTCAGTCGGGGCCACATCTATGTCCAGCCAATGGCCAACCAAAGCCCTTCCTGTGGTGTTTCCTTTGTATTCTGCAAGCGTATTTGTTTGCTTTTGCTACTGTTGTTGTTTTTTAGGCACTACATAGCCCACATATGTGACAAGATGTCATAGTGCCACCATGTCTCTTCAGTATGTATGTTGAAAATGTAGGAGTGGGAGCATGGGCAAATTAAAACGCAAACCTCAACAAAGTGACATAGACAGTCATTCTTAACTTACTGGATATGAGATTGCAACTGCAATGACATATGACATAAGAGTCATTAGCCATTCAAAATTGAATAGCAGCTGTTGCCACAGAAAAACAGATGTAACATAACAGGGAATGTGTCTACTGGGATACTAGATAAAATCAAGCTTACTTCATATGTACATCCTGTATTGTAGTGTCAAAGTATTTTTTCCATGTATGTTAGATCAGTATGCTTAGTCACACAATGGTATGTGGAGGAGAAGATGTGGAAGGGACAAGATGGCTGAGGTGTTGAACAGAAGTTCCTTATCTTTCATGTCATGTGGCAATAACAGACTGCAACGTTAGGGTTGAATTCTTGCCTCAGTGCAACACAAATGGAAACAACAGCATGATGCTCTTAGAGCTTTCCACACAGGAAGATGCAAAGCAATGATTTCAAAATGAGTATGTTACATGATGACAGTCAGGACTGAACAAACTACTGTAGAAATGTTAAAATAGTTGATGCAATAATACAGAATAAAAGTTGACTAGCAGTAACAATAAATCATTGCTAGATAAATAGCAAAGGCTAGCATCATCAAAAAAAGCATAAAAGGTGGAAGAAGGAAATCAGCACTAGGGAACGTCAAGCTAGATGTACGATCATGCATGTTATGCAGCTGAATCATCTGTAAAAGCTGGTCAGATGACAGCTTCAAGCATCTAAAACATTTTACATTATTGAATGGCAAAGCAATGGCTCAAGAGATTGACATGTTTATGGTGACAGTAAATTTGGGGCAGATAAGAGTTTAACAGAAGTCATGGTAGAATCACTGCTAGGAGTCAAAGACCCTATTTAGTATCCTGGATACTTGGGTGGGGACACGTATCAGTTAATAGCATGGTCACAATACTGGCACCAAATGAGCAGCTGTTGACACAGCAATGAAGGAGATCAAGTATGTAAATAAGGACTTCAAAAGACATTTGTGTTTAGGCAGTTATTTCACAAACTCTTCAGTGCAGGAGTTCCAGAGAAAAAAGTAGCCATGGAAGGCTGAAATGGTATGTGAGACTTCTGTGTTGTAGCAAAAACAATTTCTTAAGTGGTAAGCAGTGTTGTTTCAGTTGGGTCATTTCAGGATCATATAAGCTAATGACAGAGTCATATAGTAATGTTAAATGCAGATGTGTGATACATGTTTGGTTGTAGTCTGTAAGCATGAAGACTTGAACTTTTTGTCTGTTCAGTTAAGTAGAGCAATAAGATATATATATATTGAGGATCTTATATCAAAAGTTTTTGATTTATTTTTCTCTGTTATTCTGCAGAACAACAATGTGGGGTAAATATTTCATGTACATAAATATTTTGTGTGTATGTGTATATCATATTCTGTGTTTTAAGGATGGTTCAAGGGATCCACTCAAAGTGTGTCATGCACAAATATGTAAGAGGGAATAATTCCCAAAGCTGTCCACTCCAAAGAATGGCAGGAGGAGGTGGTGAAGTGAGACAAACAACAACAGAATGAGGCATTCTCATCTGCTCATGGTTTGAACATGTGGAGGCCCTTACATTCAAAGAACAAGCTGAATTGGCATTCAGTGACCAAAGTGTGTGGCACTATGGTCATGGCCAGGAAAGCTGCTAGGCTGTGTCACAGAATGTGCTGACTTTCTAATGAACACAACCAATGTGATGGCAGGCTGTCAGACATTTCAAGTGTCAAGAAATCTATTGCTGGGCAACAAGGGGTGGTGCAGGAAGGTGGCCAGGCAGTGGTGAAGACAACAATGACAACACTGTTTAACAGGCATAGATAGTAGGCTTAGCCCATAAACTGACTGCACTGTGATCTGCCCTATTTCACATAGAATGTAATTTGTATGGATGATCTGTATGATGTGTGAAGCAGATACATTAAGGATGTACAGATGGTGGATGGTGCAAAGTGGTACATTGAGCCTATCCATGTTTATCGCAGCACTAGCTCGATGAGGTGCTTCTGGAACGTTGACACATATAGAATTATTAGTAGCCCCACATAGTTATAAAAGAGGGAAGGAGATCCTATCAGTCGCCAGAAAATGTGTTCAAATTCCTGCAAAATATCTATGATGTCAATAGAATGTATTGGTGACATAGTGACTTTCAGTGTAGGTAATGATGTTGCCACATGCATGTGCATTAAGCAACAAAATTGTTCAAATGGCTCTAAGCACTATGGGACTTAACATCTGAGGTCATCAGTCCCCTAGACTTAGAACTACTTAAACATAACTAACCTAAAGACATCACACACATCCATGCCCGAGGCAGGATTTGAACCTGCAACCATAGCAGCAGTGCAGTTCTGGACTGAAGCACCTAGAACCACTCAGACACAGTGGCCAGTCCATTAAGCACTAACTGTCAGCTGTTGCAACAAGTATTGTGACAGAGAAGTAGATGCATCAGGCTAAGTTGTCCAACAGAACAGTGAAATAGGTCAGGGAATAGTTAACACCATGCTGAACACCCAATAGAGGCAATTAAGCTGGTTAACTATAGTGGTTCAAACATGTTCCAAGTAACAATTTTTTAGATTATTATTGGAGTGCATGGCATGCCACAGCTCCTCATGCCCTGGCCTCACACTGTGCAAATTCTGTTGTCATTGATGCTGCACTTATGTGTTGATTGCATGGCACCACATCCACTGACATTGGATCATAACATAACAGCATATTGATCAAATTTAATGAATGGATAAAATTTGGTGGGGTGTTTGTGTTGAGCAAATTGTTCGCAACATGGCAACTTCCACCTAGAGTGTTGAGTTAGATCACAAAATGGTTACAAAGTTCTTAGAGACAGAGAATGTATGTGTAAATGTATAATTGTGAGCCATCTATATGAGCTCAGAAGCAAAAATGTAGTAAGTTAATGTCAGCAATTTTGTTTGTATAAACCTACTGTGTACCAGAAACTGAATAGGAAGGCATCATATGTTTAAGCATGTGTTGGCTCCCTCAGCTAGGCTTTCAATGAAACTTCCTGTCACCATGCAAACAGGTCACACATGGCAGAACCTGATTGAGTGGCTAACACACTAGATATGTGTTCTTCACCATTGCATTCTTGGTGCAGAGACCTGAAGGGCTGTCACAAAAAGCCCACTTTGAATCCTCCTATCACTGGACCGATCTGCTCCACCACATATGTACGACTCACCACTGAAAACCCAAGCAGGCTGGGAGAAGCTGTGGATGTGATTATCGCAGAACAATAGACATGGTGGGTCTGTTTTTTGTTTTATTAGACCAAATTGGAGATCTTGCAGCTAAACATATGGAACAGTTGAAAAAAAGAAAGAACTGCCGTCTGAGTAGACATTGGCATCACAGATAATCAAGGTACTGAGGTTTTCAGAATTTCTGAGCATCAGTGTTGTATTTCTGTTAGTATTTGGCAGTTATGAATGGATAAGTAATCACTGTGGTTTGATGATACAAAAGTGTAGTATCAAATGTAGGAATCCGTGGTGATATGAGAAAAATATCCAGACATAACCACTGGTGTGGCTGTGAAGAGTCTATACCTAATAAAAGAAGTCATCTTATATGGTATCTGGCAAGAACAACAGTCTGCCCAAATATGTGCATGGTACCTTATGGAATGGAGGAACCAGTTGTTACATCACTAGTGGACATTATGACAGGGGGGGGGGGGGGGGGAGGTGATGCATAAGCTCTGTCTTCACTTATGTGCATGTGGCTGTCAGTTGACAAGAGTTTAAATATCCTATGTGGTCTAACATGCTGTAGTGTACTATGTTGAACAAAATCATGAAATTCTCAATGAAGTAGAATGGGACCTATTTGGGACACCAGTTTGTATCATTGTTGAGTTTGACAGTGAGCTGATCATAGAAACATGGTCTTATAGGATCTGAAAATAGAGACCAGTAATCCCTTGATGAGAGGTTTCACAAAAGGTGCCACATTTACCCAAGTATACTACAAGCTTGAATATAAGATGACCTCCATGCTTCACCGCCTGTTCTTTTTTAAGAGGCTCCTTTAGAAAAATTTATTTTTAACATATTCTGACTAATCAAAATTGCAAACTGTTTTACTGACATAAACCATATGCCAAAAAGTTAACACTATATGTATTCTAAACTCATGTCATTTATTGACTGTCTACATTCTGATAACACTAGGAGAATAAATAAACAAAAAGAAATGATTTACATTAAATTTTAGACCATTTTCTTTGCTACCTGTTTTGCTTACTAGAAAAGTTGTCTGTGGTATCACTATTTTTAATAATCGTCATCACCATCATCATCATCACATTAATAGCACATCTGTGAAATTTCTGTCTTAATTGTAACAAATACACTGAAGTGCCAAAATAACTATTATAGGCTTGTGTATTCAAATACAAAGATATGTAAACAGGTGGAATTTGGCACTGTGGTTGGCAATGCCTTTATAAGACAACAAATGTCTGGCGCAGTTGTTAGATCATTTTCTGAAGCTATAGTGCCAGGTTAGCAAGATATAATTGTGTTTCAACTTGGTGCTATAGTTGCCACATGACCGATGGGACACAGCATCTCCGAAGTAGCAATGAAGTGAGGATGTTCTCGAACAACAGTTTCATGAATATACTGTGAGTATCAGGAATCTTGGTAAAACATCAAATCTCTGACTCCGCTGTGGCCGAAAAAAGATCCTGCAAGAATGGGACCAATAATGACTGAAGAGAATCCTTGAATGTGACAGAAGGTCAACCCTTCTGCAAATTTATGCAGATTTCAATGCTGGGTCATCAACAAGTGTCAGCATGTGAAACATTCAATGAAACATCATCGATATGGACTTTTGGAGCCGAAGGCCCACTTGTGTACCCTTGATGACTACACTACACAAAGCTTTACACCTCACCTGGGCCCATCAACACTGACATTAGACTGTTGATGACTGAAAACATGTTGCCTTGTCAGATGAGACTCGTTTCAAATTGTATCGAGTGGATGGATGTGTACGAGTATGGAGACAACCTCATAAATCCATGGACCCTGCATGTAAGCAGGGGACTGTTCATGCTGGTGAAGACTCTGTAACCATGTGGCGTGTGTGCAGTTGGGATGATGTCTAGATATGACTCTGATGGGTGACACGTATGTAAATATCCTTCTGATCACCTGCATCCATTCATGTCCAGTGTGCATTCCTATGGACTTGGGCAATTCCAACAGGACAATGTGACACCCCACATGTCGAGTACTGCTACAGAGTGGCTCCAGGAACACTCTTCTGTTGGCCATCAAGCTCCACAGACATGAACATTATTGAGCATATCTGGGATGCCTTGCAATATGCTGTTCAGAAGAGATCTCCATCCCCTCATACTCTTTCAGATTTATGAACAGCCCTGCAGGATTCATGGTGTCAATTCCCTCCAGCACTAGTTCAGACATTAGTCAAGTCCACACCATGTTGTGCTGTGGCAGTTCTGCATGCTTGCAGGGGCCCTACACGGTATTAGTCAGGTGTACCAGTTTCTTTGGCTCTTCAGTGTATTTTGCTGTTTCTTCAAAATATGCTACTATTCCTGAGATTGTTGTTATGGTACTTCTATTCTGACATGAAAATGTTACAATGTCTCTTGCTTCCAAACATGTTGTTGCCCATCATTCTCTCATTGATTGTATAGAAACAGCTGACACAACTCTTTTCTATCCATCATAAATAGTGGCATGCATCAACAACATTGCTGCAAGAAACATGTAAGTACACCACTGGTCCCTATCTAGACTATTACCATCTCCTGCAGAAATGAATAATATTGTTGAGTATTTGTCCAACTTTGAACTCAGTTCAATGTTGACTAAAAATTGATTCAGACAAACTGCAGTTTAAATGTAGCAGATGCTCATAAAAAGCCAATGAATATGGTACAGATTCCCATGGTTGGCAACACAGTCCACTTTGCTGCTTGCTCACCACTCCCCTCTCTACTATCTTCCTCACTCTCAATCAAGCTGGTGTCACTGTTCCTCTTTCAACGTTTCTGTAGTGCTGAGCTCGATCAACAGTGAAAAACAGGCTACAGTGTTTTCTAGTGTGCAAGCCACATGTAACAACACCAATTAATACATAAATAAAAGATTATAATTACAATTCAGTCCCATTTTTGAACTTTTGCTCATCTGCAATCTAGTGATGTCTGTTGATATGGGTCTTGCACTGTAATTATTCTCATGATAACAATTATGCTCAGTTTAATATGACCTATTTCCATTATTTGGCCATTCATTCTGGATTAATTTTCCTTCTGTTTCAATTGAATGTCAACATCATGTTCTAAAGGTGATTAAAAGCTGGCAGCATTTTTCCTCAGGAGTTTAATACGTGTACAGTGACTGAATTTCTCATTTGCAATTCACTTAGTAAATCATTATGATCTCTCATAAACAGATAATATATTGGTCTGGGTTCTGAATCAACTAACGCTTTTTGAAGGACAACATTTCCATTCTTGACTGTTACCTTTACTTAAAAAATGGCATTAATGTTAGTGTATGGTATCCCCTTATGTATGAGAATGTTCGTTTCAGACCTGTTCAGAAGCCTGAAAGATGATAGAATTTAATGCTATTTCCTCCTGGATTCCACAAAATTGTCAAATTTTAGTCAGAGAAATAGACCATTGCAATGGATAGTTAATAGTTTCTTGCATTGATACTGTATTCAGTGCTTCGGCGTACTGGGAAAACTTGAGCCTGTTGGAATGTGAGTATTGTTGATTGAGCTCTGCCCTTTCAGATTCTTCAAAATAAAAGTGCATGTGACCTCAATACACAAAGCTTCATCTCTAAATGTAAGACAACACCTATAAATGTAAGACTATCACTATATACTGTACTAAACAATGTAAAAATGTTGACCTCAGCTGTAATAGTTTAATCAGGACATATATAAGACAATCCTGTGTTTTTCGAATGACGAATTTGGGAAAACATTTGTCTTATCATTGGGTAAATGTGGTAATTGCAATGCTGATATAAAGGCACAAACAGTCAGTTACTGATAAATAAGTGAAAATTATTAGATTGAGAAAAAATGGGTAGACCAGTTAACTGGTGCAGAACAACATGCATGAACAAACTCGATCATAAGGAGAAGGCAAAATGGAATATTGGATCTATGAATCAATCCTACATCAATCTGCTGTTGAAGGGGAACACCAGCTTGCCCACCAAATCGTGTATAGCATCCAAAACTGAGAACATTTTGCTGATACATAATGCATAGGCAACAACTCACCACTGGATAAAAAAGAAAAAACAAACAACAAGTAAAAATTGAGTAATGCTATGTTGTGTGTGTCTTTTAAGCGTAGATGTGTTATGTGATGACATAGGGGAGCCTCATATAATTAACTGGTAATGAGACCTCCTGTCATATTTTAAAAAGTGAATTTATAATCACAGTGAATTCATAATCACATTAATTGACAGAGATAATCTCATTTTCTTGTTTTTTACATGCTGGCATACAGTGAGCTTCCTTAGAACAACTGCAATGAAAGTGGTGGCAAGTTCACTCTGATACCTAGCTATGAACACTGGTACATTTGCTTCAAACAATTAGACTGTGTAGGCAGGTGAGTGCACCTCAGTACTATGCACAGAGAATAGTGGAATAGGACCTCTATTTCATCCTGTCTGTTTTTGTACCTTCTGGATGTCCAAATGAAATGTGACAGATCATGCAAGGGAGCAGAAACACTGAGACATAGAAAGGGTAAACAGGGACACTTGTTCTTACCACCTCCATGACAATAACAAGCAGTGCACATATCAATGGTGCATAAGGCATCTACCACAGACTAGTAGTACTAGTAATAGTAGTAGTACCTTTATTCATCTGCAGATCTCTTTTTACAAGGATATAGGACACGTCAAAAGTATTTACAAGTTTAGACCAATTTAAAATAAGCTAATTCGTATACACTTACATTTACAGACTTTTAATTAGGTACAATCATTAGATTTACTCCTGGTATACAATACTTCTTTACAAATAACTTATTAAAAAATGTAATGCCACACTGTTCACTCATATCTCAGTATCAGTCACTGCACGCACTACACACAAATTGTTTCAT
Organism: Schistocerca piceifrons; assembly: GCF_021461385.2. Taxonomy (NCBI): domain Eukaryota; kingdom Metazoa; phylum Arthropoda; class Insecta; order Orthoptera; family Acrididae; genus Schistocerca; species Schistocerca piceifrons. The sequence continues at coordinate 801,420,885 of NC_060138.1, forward strand.
AACACTTCACTCACTACACACACAAAAACACACACACTGGTGATTTCCGGGCCATTTTCTGTGCCACAACTTCCCATTTACTATCCTGAGGAACTGAGTCAGTATCGCTCAGTAATAAGTGAGATGTTGAGCTCAGAAAGAGGAAGAGGTGTTAGTATTGTGCTATGCATAGCTTGGGGCAAGTTTTTCTAGAAAAGAAAAAAAGAAGGAAAAAAGAAGGAAAAAACATAGTGTGAAGGTGTTATGTGACATGCTGGATGTATTATAATTATTATTATTATTTATTTCTATAACATTTTTTTTTACCAAACCCCGACTTTGTTTTCTCTAAGTAATCATTCAGTGTACACACACCAAAAAAGTTTTGCATCACCCCAGATCCCAGAACTCCAGAAGACAGCCATTGACTGTGGATATTGTATCACAGACACAGTCCCTTTGACTGTTCAGACATGTCACTAAACCAGCCCAAAGATGTGAACAACCATGCACGAGCAGCGCTTATTACACAGAGGAGGTCCAACAGCTGATCAGTTCCAGTCATTCCACCAGGAAGGGGGTACACGATCATGTTGTCTGTAGTTCAATCATGCCTAGATGGTCAATACCGCAGTTTGATCATGTCTGCATTGTTACTTTGTGCCAGGAAGGGCTCTCAACAAGAGAGTGTCCAGGCGTCTTGGAGTGAACCGAAGCAATGTTCTTTGGACATGGAGGAGATACAGAGAGACAGGAACTGTCGATAACATGCCTCCCTCAGGCCACCCAAGGGGCATTACTGCAGTGGATGACCGCTACCTACAGATTATGCCTGTGAGGAACACTGACAGCAATGCCACAATGTTGAATATTGCCTTTTTTGCAGCCATAGGACATCATGTTACGACTCAAACTGTGCACAATAGGCTGCATGATGCACAACTTCACTCCCGATGTCCATGGCGAGTTCTATCTTTGCAAAGACGACATCTTGCAGTGCGGTACAAATGGGCCCAACAACATGCCAAATGGACTGCTTGGGATTGGCTTCATGTTCTCTACACCACTGAGAGTCACATATGTCTTCAACCAGACAATCGTCGGGGATGAGTTTGGAGGCAACCCGCTAAGGTTGAAAGACTTAGACACACAGTCCAGTGAGTGCAGCAAGTTGGAGGTTCCCTGATGTTTTGGGATGGCATTATGTGTGGCTGATGTATGCTGCTGGTGGTCATGGAAGGCACCGTAATGGCTGCACAATAAGTGAATGCCATCCTCCGACTGATAGTGCAACCATATCGGTAGCACATTGGCGAGGCATTTGTCTTCATGGACAACAATTCGTGCCTTCATCATGCACATCTTGTGAATGACTTCCTTTGGGATAACGACATCGCTCAACTAGAGTGGCCAGCATGTTCTCCAGACACAAACCCTATCGTACATGCCTGGGATGGATCGAAGAGGGCTGTTTATGGATGACATGACCCACCAGCACCATTGAGGAGTGGGACAACTTTGACCAATAGTGCCGTGATGAACTTGTGGATTTATGCCACGATGAATACAGGCATGCACCAAGGCAAGAGGACATGCTAGTGGGTATTAGAGGTATCGGTGTGTACAGCAGTCTGGACCACCACTTGTGAAGATCTTACTGTATGTTGGTACAACATGCAAAGTGTGGTTTTCATGAGCAATAAAAAGGGTGGAAATGATGTTTATGTTGATATCTATTCCAATTTTCTGTACAGGTTTCGGAACTCTTGGAACCGAAGTGATGCAAAACTTTTTATGATGTGTGTATAAATGTATTGCATAACAGGTACTTTTTAGCTGCCTTTTTAAATAAGTGTATTTTTGTAATTTCTTAAATCTCTTTTGGTAATTTATTGTACAGTTTTATTCCTTGGTAGAAAATGCTGTTTTGAGTTTTATGTTTATTTTTTCTTGGTAAATGTACATTGAGTCTAGCTCTTATTCCATGGTCATGGACAAAACTGTTTGTGCAGTAATTACCAATCTCATTTTTGATGTATACAACTGATTGGTAAATGTATTCACATGAAGCAGTAAATTCCTCAGTGTTTTGAACAAATCTTTACAATGAGTTTGACTACTATTTTTGGTTATTATTCTTATGGCTCTTTTCTGTGGTTTGAAAACTATGTTCATATTTTGTGCATTTGCTCCCCAAAAAAGAATGCCATTCTAAGAACTGAGAGTACATATGAATAGTATGTAACTAAAAGGCACTGTAGGTTACACACTGATGATAGGCTTCTAAGGGCATAACTTGCTGATCACATTTTGTTTGCAAGTACCTTTGTGTGCTCACAGGAATTTTGCATTTGTTACACAGTCTATAGAGGTGGCATCTACATTTAATTTTCCTTCTTCAAACTGAAATTTAGGCATTAGTTTTCTTAAGATTCAATGTCACTTTATTGTTTATTGACCAATCATAAACTTCTTTGAGACTTTCATTTGCTTTCTCTGCAAGGAGTTCTCTTGTTTTCTCTGTGACTATAATACTGCTGTCATCAGTGAAAGTTTTTCAACATTAGTAACACTACTGGGAATGTCATTGATGTATATCAGGAATAGAATTGGTCCTAATATGCTACCTTGCGCATGTATTTTAGTTCTGGTGTTACACTAAATGTTTAGATCTATTTGAAGTATGTGTTATCTCTACTCTTTGTACCCTATCTGCTAGGTATAATTCAAACCAATCATTAACTACCCCTCTTGTGCCTAATGTGTCTAATTTATTTAAGAGAATCTTGTGGTTGGCTGTATCGAAGGCCTTAGAAAGATCCAGAAATATACCTGTGACACACTCATCTTTTTCAAGAGCATCAAGTAAAACTTTTGTGACTTCTACTATGGCTGACTCCGTATTTTTGCCACTTCGGAATCCAAACTGTGATTCACTTAAAAGATTGTATTTATCAAGGTAATTCTTTAATCTGTCTTTCATAATTGCTTCTATTATTTTTGAGAATGGTGACAGCAGGGAAATGGGCCAGTAATTTCTTATGTTTTCTGCATTATTTTTCTTAAGCGAAGGTACAACTCTTGTCTGTTTTAACAGCTCTGGAGATGTATACATCTACATCTATATCTACATCTACATAGTTACTCTGCAGTTCACACTTAAGTGCCTGGCAGAGCATTCATCGAACCATTTTCATACTACTTCTCTACCATTCCACACCTAAATCTTTCCATTCGAGCTCTCATTTCTGTTATTTTATTATGATGATCATTTCTCCCTGCATAAGTGGGTGTCAACAAAATATTTTTAAATTCAGAAGAGAAAGTTGGTGATTGAAATTCCGTAAATAGTTCTCGCCAAAAAGAAAACTGCCTTTGTTTCAGTGATTACCACCCCAACTCGGCTATCATATCAGTGAAACTCTCACTCCTATTGCGCGATAACACAAAATGGGCTGCCCTTCTTTGCACTTTTTCAATGTCCTCTGTCAATCCTACCTGGTACGGATCCCACACCGTGGAGCAATATTCCAGCAGAGGACGGACAAGTATAATGTAGGCTGTCTCTTTAGTGGGTTTGTCGCATCTTCTAAGTGTTCTGCCAACAAAGCACAGTCGATGTTTTGCTTTCCCCACAATATTATCTATGTGGTCTTTCCAATTTAAGTTGCTCGTAATTGTAATTTCTAGGTATTTAGTCAAATTGACAGCCCTTAGATTTGTATGATTTATCGTATACCCAAAATTTATCAGATTTCTTTTAGTACCCATGTGGATGACCTAGCACTTTTCTTTGTTTAGTACCAATTGCCTCTTTTCACACCATACAGAAATTCTCTCTAGATCACTTTGTAATTGGAATTACCATCTGATGTTTTACTAGACGGTAAATTACAGCATCATCTGCAAACAATCTAAGGGGGCTGCTCAGATTATCGCCTAGATCATTTATGTAAAGCAGGAATAGCAGAGGGCCTATGACCTACCTTGTGGAACACCAGATATCACTTCTGTTCTACTCAATGATTTACCATCTATCACTACGAACTGTGACCTCTCTGAGAGGAAATCATGAATCCAGTCACACAACTGAGACAATACTCCATATGCACGCAATTTGATTAATAGTTTCTTGTGAGGAATGGTATCAAAAGCCTTCTGGAAATCTAGGAATATGGAATCGATCTGAGGTCCCTTGTCGACAGCACTCACTACTCATTGGAATAAAGAGCTAGCTGTGTTGCACAAGAATGATATTTTCCGAATCTGTGCTGGTTATGTATCAATAAGTCATTTTCTTCAAGGTGATTCATAATGTTCGAGTACAGTATATGCTCCAAAATCATGCTGCAAATTGAGGTCAGTGATATGGGTCTGTAATGCAATGGGTTACTCCCATTTCCTTGCCTGAATATTGGTGTGACCTGTGCTACTTTCCAGTCTTTAGGAACAGACCTTCCATTAAGTGAGCGGTTGTATATGATTGCTAAGAAAGGCGCTATTGTGTCTGCATACTCTGAAAGGAACCTGATTAGTATACCATCTGGACTGGAAGGCTTGCCTTTCTTAAGTCATTTGAGTTGTTTTGCAACACCTAAGATATCTACTTTTATGTAACTCATGCTAACAGCTGTTCTGGTTTCAGATTCTGGAATATTTACTTCATCTTCTTTCGTGAAGGAATTATGAAAAACTGTATGTACTAACTCCGTTTTAGTGACACCATTATTGGTAACATTTCCATTGCTATCATGCAGTGACAGTAGAGACTGTTTTTTGCCACTGGTGTACTTTACATACAACTAGAATCTCTTTGGGTTTTCTACCATATTTCAAGACAATGTTTAGTTGTGGAAAGTATTAAAAGCATCTCACATTGATGTCCACACTAAATTTCAAGCTTTCGAGAAACTTAGCCAGTCTTGGGGATTTTGCATTCTTCTGAATTTGGCATGCTTTTTTCATTGCTTCTGTAACAGTGTTCTGACATGTTTTGTGTGCCATGGTGGATCAGTCCCGTCTCTTATTAACTTATGCGGTTTGAATCTATCTGTTGCTGTCAATACTGTATCTTTGAATTTGAGCCATATCTGGTACACACTTACATAATTAGCTTGGAAGGAAAGGAGAATCTCTCTTAGGAAGGCATCAACTGAATTTTTATCTGCTGTTTTAAATAGATATATTATGTGTTTATTTTTAGTGGTTTTGGTTGATATGGTTTTGAGCCTTGCTACAATGACTTTGTGTTCACTAATCCCTGTATCAGTCATGACGCTCTCTATTATGTCACGATTATTTGTGGCTAAGAGGTCAAATGTCTTTTTGCAACCATTTACAATTTGTTTGGGCTCATGAACTAATTGTTCAAAGTAATTCTCAGAGAAAGCATTTAGTACAATTTTGGAAGATGTTTTCTGTCTACCACCTGCTTTGAGTATGTATTTTTGCCAACAAATCGAGATTAGGTTGAAGTCTCCACTGCATGAGTGGGGTATTTGTTTGTAATGAGATTCAAGTTTTATTTGAACCATTCAGCAATTATATCATCTGAGTCCGGGGCTCGGTAGAAGGAGCCAATTATTATTTTGGTACGGCTGTTGAATATAACACCTACCCATAGTAATTCACAGGAATTATCTATTTCAACTTCACTACAAGGTAAACTACTATCAACAGACACAAACACACCACAACCTACTTTATTTAATCTATCCTTTCCAAACATGGTTTGCACCTCTGTCAAAATTTCAGCAGAATTTATCTCCGGTTTTAACCAGCTTTCTGTTCCTATAATGACTTCAGCTTCAGTGCTTTCTATCAGGACTTGGAGCTCTGGTACTTTTCCAACACAGCTACGACAATTTACAACTACAATGCCGACTGTTGTTTGGTCGATTCTTGTCATTTCTTTGCCCTGCACCCCTTGAGACTGGAGCCATTTTTGATCTTTCCCTAGACTGTCTTCTAATCTAAAAAACCACCCAGTCCACACCATACAGCCCCTGCTACCCATGTAGCCGTCTCCTGTGTGTAGTGGACACTTGACCTATTATCGGAACCCGAAACCCCACCACTCTATGGCGCAAGTCAAGGAATCTGCAGCCTACACAGTCGAGGAACTGTCTGAGCCTCTGATTCAGATGCTCCACTTGGCTCTGTACCAAAGATCCACAATCGGTCCTGTCGGTGATACTGCAAATGGTGAGCTCTGCCTTCATCTCCTAGCAAGACTGGCAGTCTTCACCAACTCAGATAGCTGCCGGAAACCAGAGAGAATCTCTTCCAATCTATAACAACACACGTCATTAGTGCCAACATGAGTCACCACCTGCAGTTGGATGCACCCTGTACCCTTCATGGCATCCCGAAGGACCCTTTCCACATCTTAGATGACACCCCCCCGGTATGCACATAGAGTGCACATTGGCTTTCTTCCCGTCCATAGCTGCCACACCCCTAAGGGGCTCCATCACCCGCCTAGCATTGGAGCTCCCAATGACAAGCAATCCCACCCTCTGCATTTGTTGGGCCCTCTCAGGAAGACCAGCCACTGCCACAACAGGTGAGGCCACCCTTGCTGGCTCAGAAGTACTTTCAGTAGTGGGCAGTACCTCAGACCTGTTATGGAGGCATAAGGGTACAGCCTTGCGGCCAGCACCAATTTTCGCCTTTCACCCAGGTATTCGCGACCCCGCCCTGGTTTGCCAATCACTGCCAGGCAAGTGTCGACTGGCAGGGACGTCCGAATCCTAGGGCGCAGTGGAATCAGAGAGGCACCAAATCGCTCACCTCAGTTTTCCCAATGTCACTGCTGCCCAGGGCAACAGCCTGAAGCCTGTCGACCACGGCCAACACAGCTTCCAGCTGTTTACAGATGGTGGTCAATTCCCCCTGAATCTGTACACAACAGGTGCAGTCCGTATCCATCCTTAACAATTTTTGTCCTCTCTTTTATCTCACAAGCCATTCAAAACAAACAGATGACTGACGACTATGTGAATTTACACTATATGGGTACTATCCGACAGCGGCTGATGTGAAGGATTTATTTATTATATTTGTTAAGGGGCCTTGTAAAATCTCTATGCATAGTTTCAGTACACACATTGGTACTTCATCTAAGGCTACTGACTTTTTATTTTTATTTATTTATTTATTTTTATTTTTATTTTTTTTTTGTTTTTTATTTTTTTTTTTTGGTTGACTTCATTCTCTGTGAATGGAAGTAACGTGGTATTTACTGCAACATTATTTACAGGTGTTATATTTGTTTGGGGGAATTTTTGCTGTAACTTCTCTGCAATACTTGAAAAATGCTCATTTACATAGTTTTCTGAGTGTTGTGGATCATTTATTACCTTATCCCCCTCCCCTAGCAGTAAGTTATTCTGCCTTTGTTTGCCTCTCCCCATTTCCTTTCTTGTAACATCCCAGACTGCTTTTATTCTCTGCATTATATTTTTCTCGTTAAATGTATTTTTTGCAGCAGTCAGCACCTTCCTATAGATCTTTTTGTATCTATGATAGGAATTCAAGAATTCTGGATCATTGTGACTCTTTTTCATGGAACTGAGATATTTAAGTGTTTGTGAGGACTTCTTAATACCTGCTGTTATCCATCTGTTTTTGTGAGATGTTGATACAGACATGCATACTTTTGGAAATGCCTTTTAAAATTTCAATTTAAATAATGTGGAAAATTTAGAGAATTTCATATTCACATTGGTTTCCTTATACACTTCATCCCAGCTTTGTTTTGCTAGTTCTTTTGAAAAATCTTATATCTTGATTTCTGATAGATGTCGTTTGTAGGCTTGTAGTTTAGGGAATGATTAGATGCCTGATTTTACTGTCGTTATTTGACAGAGATGGTCTGAGAGTCTGAGATCTTTTACAGCTACATTACATTTTTCCCTGTCCACATTTGTGGCCACATGGTCAATTACTGTTGCAGTCATTGTATTGACCAATAGGAACATGCGAGAACTTTGAAGGATATTTATGAGGCTGTCACTGGATTCATTTATGATATTAGTGTTGATGTTAATGTCCACACTTCATCTTGAACTTCTGTTAATTTATTGGAAAAATGTGTGTACACTACCAGTGGGAGATCCATACACACTCAAAATGATTAATTTCTTTGCAATATCAAGCTCTGTTAATTCAATATCTGATATTTCAAAGTGTTTGTCTTATCATACTGTACTGAGGTCATGTCTTGATTTGAACTGTTTCCTTTCTGATATAAATGCATGATCCTCTACCTCTTGAAGCAGTTTTGCAGTAAGAGTTTGCCCTTTCATACAGGGATAATACTAGGTGTTGGATTTCTGTGTCGATACACCAGTGCTCAGTAACACAAACTGCTGTGCAGTTCAAAGACTGGAGCTCAGCTTCTAATAGCTGTATTTTATTTTTTTATTGATTGCATGTTCTGATGGAGGATTGTTATGTCTGTGAAATGTCCCACATTACTCTTTCCAATGGTTTGTTTTTCTTTGTGAAATCTGGTATGTGTTATATTTGGAGTGTTAAAATATGTCTTGTGAGTGATTGTTTCAGTATTTTTTAAACTGCTGGAGATACTCTATAGACAGGGGAACCTGTTGTCTGGATTTATCCTACAAAGACTTACATTTCCTACCCATGACAACAGGTATTTGACCATGTGTGGCCCGAGATCCACCCCCTATACTTTCATGAATCAGCTGTACCGATCTTCCCTTCCCAGTCCTGTTTAGGTGTAGGCCATGTCTAGTGAAACCCCATCTGTTGATATTTCCTATGGGCACCAGAGAGACAGGAATGAAGTTGGCTGCCCTCAGAGCCATCCCTAACCCCACATTGATTCACCTCACAGCTCCATCAAGATGTGGTTGGTGCCATGAGTCAGGGAAGATATCTTGTACAGGTCACCACCTATGTCATATGTGCCATCTCTGTCCAAACTGTTTGCCACCCCAACCACTGTCACTTCATGGCCCTCTTTTGTAAAGTCCTTACATAAAGACCCTAAGTCCTCTATCACATAACTTAGTCCTGCATTTGGCTTGAAGGTACTGGTGGCCTGGTACGCTGCCCCTAAACCCTCCTGTAACTGAGGGCTTTCACCTCGCCCATGGCTACTACCTAGCAGTAGCAGTTTCTTCTTCCTAACACTTTGTACATTCCTAGGCTTCTTGGCTTCAGTTGAAGTGTGCTGCACATTCCGTGCTCCTTGTGCTACCTGAGGCTTATCTCCACTTAACTCTGGCATTGGTAGATACCTGTTTCTGGTGTTGATGATAAAACTGTCAGAATTTGTTGTCTTTCTTCCTATCCTCCTACCAGTTCCCAACCACCTTCCTCTTCCCTATCTCACTTGATCCTTATCGGTTCCTTCATTGCTTCCTCCAACTGTGCCTCAAGAGCACAGATTTTCCTTTCCTCTTCCACAATCAAAATATTCCTACTGCATACTCTGCAGTTCCAGGAGTGAGCCTCTTCTGTTCTCCCAACATTTTCCCCACTGCATCCCCCCCCCCCCCCCCCTCAAGGAAAATATTTCCTACAAGACTGGTTACAAATTCCTCTACTCGCTACGCTATAACAGCTCCCACATTTCTCATTCATGGTCAGTTTTGAAAGAATAATTAAGTTTAAAGAATGTTTTAAATTTCTCAAGGATGTGAGATTGGCTGTGTGAAGACAAAAAATGACACAACGATCTTATGTGTGGTTGTTTTTGTTTTTGTACTGATTTAGAGATACAATGACAGAATAATTAATTAGTAATTACTTTGCTTTTAGAGAATTTACATTATCAAGCGTGTTTGGTAATGTTTTTAAATGTTTATAACTCAGAAAATTTAAGCCCAGATCACACCTATCTAACTAGTAATTGATACAAAATGTGTTAGTTAAATACGATTTAGAAACATTTAATTGCACTTTTATTGTGACAATAGACACTGATGAAACTAGCAGCTGTCTTTCTTTAACGAGTTTTGTACTATCAAGCAAACTTGAATAGAAATTTTTGTGCATACGTCACACAAAATTTCAGGTTATGTCATACTTATCTATTACTAAACACAGAAACACCTGAAATGCTGAATGATAATTGAGAAAAGCAAGACATTTGATGGAGATATGCTCACTATCCTGGAGAAGGGAATGCCTGGTACTGGTAGATTAGCAATGTGGAAGGGAATATGTACTATCAATTATTCATGAATATGAATAAGGAAGTGGTACATTGTGTTGGTAAACTTTTAAAATTTACCCTCTAGAAGTGTGAAGGAAGTAAAGCTGCAGGTCAAAAAATCCTGGTGGAATATTGAATAGGAAAGTTGACAGAAGATGGGATAGATCATAGCGTGAAGACAAAATTGAAGAATTATTACGATCAACTTGCACACTCCATGGTTACCAACCATGATTCACAAGCCTGGGGGATTATTTTGCATTTACCGATAAAAAATCATTGCAAGCTAAAAAATACAATTACAAAGTACCATACTCAGTCTTCCAACTGTTGGGCATATTGATGCCAGGAATGCAGTGTATAATAATGTGGTGCTGGGGGCAGAATTTTCCACTTCCTAACACCATTAAAAGTACTGTGTTTGACTCCACTGTAAACAGTGAGGTGGTCAGCACTGCTTGTCTGTGATAGGATTTCGGCCTATCCCTGTGGACTATTACAGAGCAATATGCCAACTGAATTTCAGCACTGACTGGGAACTTGAAGAATGTAATTTGGTATGGCTGTTGATAGGGTGGTGGGAATTATTTTGTTTTTCTCTTTTTGCTGACAAGGTTTCACAACAAAATCCAGTCACTTATAAAGTGATAACATGGCTCTCTCTGCACCTGTTTGGCAGTTGCTTGGAAATTACTCTGCTGTACCTTTTGCTAGGCTATTCTATGTCTTTGAACCAAGTTTTTAACCCACTTCAACTGATACCTGGCAGAAACTTACATAGCTCAAATGGAGACTTCAATGATCATCCATATATTACCTCATAGTCTGTATGCTCCTTTGATTCTTTAGTATGACTGCTATCTATGAAGTATGGTCACCCTGTTCACTGCTTGATATCCACACAAAGACATTAGCAGACGTTAACTGACTTTTTGGGCAATATTACTGTAGGTGATGCCCAAGGACTGGAGGATGGTTGAATGATTCCAGCACCTAATTATTGCTAAATACTTTCCTCTGCAACAGATTGTAAATGACAGAGGATTCAATATGGCTTTTGTACTATTAGTCTAACATTGTCCAGCAGAATTTTATGATACATCATATCTGACGCTGGCAATTACTATGTTCCTTCGAATAGCCACACATATTCCTCTTGTCCTAAATAAAAAAGACTTCTCTCTGTATCCAACAAATGTGACAATTTATCTGACAAATAAATACCACCTGAGAAATCCATGAAAAATAGGATTTTTTCACCCAGGAAAAATACATGAAAAACCTGCAAATTTTTTAGAATACCAGGAATTTTCCATTGTTTTAGTTTTCAGTTAAATTTTTGCAATTTTATCTGATACAAACTGATACTCCAGCAAAGAAATGTACTTACGCCCAATGCTGCAGAATAATACTGCAGCAGTAAAAATTGTGTCATTTACAATGACAAAGCACAGTACTCATACATGAGCATCTCTATAGTGAAAAGCAGTTTTAATGCTGCCGATGTTTGTGGAATTGTGAAGCCAGGTGCTAAAGTTCAAGAAGTTGTAGCGGGGTGTGATCCTGAAAAAGTAAAAAACGAGTGTGTGATCTTAATAGGTGGCTCAAACAACGTTGCCTGCAACGAAGGGAATGATGCCATACAGTCGCTCAGGAAGAAAATATCGGCGCTTCATCAGTCTAAGGTATTTGTTGTGAACATTCCAAAGAGACATGACTTAATTCCACAGTCCTGTGTAAATGAAGCTGTCTCACAAACGAACTCTAAGTTAGCAAAGTTGTGTAAGCATTTTAAAAATACTTGTGTTGTAGATGTAAGCAGTTTTGGACGAGATTTATTTACAAGACACGGTATGCACCTGAACAGATCAGGAAAAAAAGCATTAGGTACCCTCTTAAAAACAAAAATATTGGAAGAAGTCCACAAATGTACCCCAAAGTTGGAACCAATCGCACTTGAATGGCTCCAACCATCAAGTCAGACTCGGTTCCAAACTCAAATGTTTCAGGAAATTGTTAGTAATGAATGTACTGTGTCTGTAGCTACCGATAATTTTTTAGGCAAAAGTTTAGATCTGTCTCTAATTCCAAAGAAATGACGATTTTTCACCAGAATGTGGGAGGACTTGGTAATAAAGTAAATGACATTACTGTTCTGTTAGAGGAACCACAAGGAATAAAAGATACTGATGTATTATGTTTTAGTGAACATCATGTGAAGGATATTGAAAGGTTGCAACTAAGTGGTTACTGTCAGGCAACGCATTACTCTAGAACCATCATGGAAAAAGGTGGAGTGGTAATTTATGTAAAAAACAACATATCTTACAATGCATTAGATTTAAAGAGCCATTGTATAGAGCAACAAATTGAAGTATGTGGTGTTGAGATTACTGTAAATGACTTCACGGCTGTAGTGTTAGCACTGTATAGATCTCCCTCAGGGAATTTGAATGTATTTCTTAAGCACTTAGATTCTTTATTATCCATTCTGTACTCAAAGTCCAAGAACTTGATAATTACTGGTGACTTTAATGTTGATTTCCTAAATGAGAGCAATAGTAAAGCTGATTTAGTACATTTAATGGAGTCTTATAATCTGATGGCAATAGTAGATTTCCCAACTAGGATTACTGTTAACAGTAAAAGTCTGATAGATAATATATTTATAGATAAGTCTACATGGAATGAGATCACTGTAAATCCAATCACTGGCCTTTCTGATCATGGTAACAGTTAAATCCAGATAAATTTGCACCTAAACATGAATGAATGGGAATATGACATTAAGTGGCATCTAAACAAAGATCACATACTTTGACAACTGTCAGATTCAAAGTTCCCACCAATACGCTAACTTGAACCAATGGAAAATAAGCTACTTCTTTGTAATTGGTCAGTGTAAATAATTTCAATGGCAGATGCCTCTACTTACATGTTTGGCCACATTTCACAGTGTAACACACAAATTCAGCCTGTTTAAATTACTGTATATACACATCGAAGCACATTATTCCAAAAGCTGCATACAACATGTGAAATGAATAGTACATACAAATACATTGAAAAGCAAAAACAAATAAATGATGGCAATAACTACTGTTAGGGGTTGGGTCAACCATCACTGAAGGTAAACAGTCTTTACAATACACTACTTTTATTTATAGAGAGAAACGTTAAGGGATAGTCTATTACAAAGCATAAAGCAATTGAATTGGTTACAATTGTGTTTCTCGAAAAGAGGAATGGTTTTGAGTCTTAGCTGTTCTGGGTCAGCGTGATGTGGCGACAGTTGTAGAAGCAGTTTGAAGTTGCTGATATGAATCCTGTAAGCTCATCCAGTTGTGTCCTTGGCATTAAAATATCCTCTTTCCTTACATCCTGTTTCAGCTGGTGGTGGTAATAAGTTGCGTAGCATCCATTTGTCATAGGGCGGAACTAAGTAACTGCTTATGCTGCAACTGTAGGTCATATTAGTTCAACTGCAACTTTCATACATGATAGTTTGGCACAGACCACATGATGTGTTTAAATTAACACTTCAAAGATCTTTGCCTTTAAATATGTCTGCTTGTGTCTGTATGTGTGGATGGATATGTGCGTGTGTGCGAGTGTATACCTGTCCTTTTTTCCCCCTAAGGTAAGTCTTTCCGCTCCCGGGATTGGAATGACTCCTTACCCTCTCCCTAAAACCCACTTCCTTTCGTCTTCCCCTCTCCTTCCCTCTTTCCTGATGAGGCAACAGTTTGTTGCGAAAGCTTGAATTTTGTGTGTATGTTTGTGTTTGTTTGTGTGTCTATCGACCTGCCAGCGCTTTTGTTCGGTAAGTCACCTCATATATATATATATATATATATATATATATATATATATATATATATATATATATATATATATATATATATATATATATATATAAAAAAATAGAGGGACACATTCCACGTAGGAAAAATATATCTAAAAACAAAGATGATGTGACTTACCAAATGAAAGTGCTGGCAGTTCGACAGACACACAAACAAACACAAACATACACACAAAATTCAAGCTTTTGCAACAAACTGTTGCCTCATCAGGAAAGAGGGAAGGAGAGGGAAAGACGAAAGGATGTGGGTTTTAAGGAAGAGGGTAAGGAGTCATTCCAATCCCGGGAGCGGAAAGACTTACCTTAGGGGGAAAAAAGGACGGGTATACACTCGCACACACACACATATCCATCCACACATATACAGACACAAGCAGACATATTTAAAGACTAAGAGTTTGGGCAGAGATGTTAGTCGAGGCAGAAGTGCAGAGGCAAAGATGTTGTTGAATGACAGGTGAGGCATGAGTGGTGGCAACTTGAAATTAGCGGATATTGAGGCCTGGTGGATAACGGGAAGAGAGGATATATTGAAGAGCAAGTTCCCATCTCCGGAGTTCGGATAGGTTGGTGTTAGTGGGAAGTATCCAGATAACCCGGACGGTGTAACACTGTGCCAAGATGTGCTGGCTGTGCACCAAGGCATGTTTAGCCACAGGGTGATCCTCATTACCAACGAACACTGTCTGCCTGTGTCCATTCATGCGAATGGACAGTTTGTTGCTGGTCATTCCCACATAGAATGCGTCACAGCGTAGGCAGGTCAGTTGGTAGATCACGTGGGTGCTTTCACACGTGGCTCTGCCTTTGATCGTGTGCACCTTCCGGGTTACAGGACTGGAGTAGATGGTGGTGGGAGGGTGCATGAGACAGGTTTTACACCGGGGGCAGTTACAAGGGTAGGAGCCAGAGGGTAGGGAAGGTGGTTTTAAAATATTATCTGGTTATAAGCTTCTCTGTATCAAGTTTCACAATATCAGTGGTGTGTCTAGTTTTGACATAAATTTTAGAAAAAAAGACCTAAATGTAAGTTTTCACTCCTGAGGATGTTGACATTTTGAATTTCCTTCTCCACGTGTCCCAAGTTCACTACAAGATCAGTCTTTAACTTTCCTAGTAAAGAATTTGGAGATACATTTTCTGTTTTCACAGAAGATCTTTAAGTGCTGTTGACTTCATTTCCAGATCAAAACTTTCACGAACTTTCACACGTTGTTTGCCATTTTGATTAGTCCTCTTGTAGAATGGATAGTTCCCAATGATCTTACTGAATTTTCCTCTTCCTGAATAAAGCACTGTAGTCTGCAAGAAATACAACATTTTTGGTTGGAATCTTGAACTGTGTCTCCTCGATGTCTCCCCAAAATTCTTCTATGTTCTTTGGATCTGTTCTGTTATTCTCATTTGTGGGGGCATGTGCTTTGACCACATATCTTATTTGCTCCCCTGAAAGAAAGTGTTGAAAACCTACAGTTCTTGGATCTGAAGTCAGTGATGGCTTCCAGCATTTCTTTATCACTAAATATATAAACTGAAGTGCCCTGCTCACTTCTGTCTGCATGTTCACACTAATCTCAGGAACTGCTGTAAGCATTTTTAAACAGTTTTTACTTACAGTTTTTGAGGAAGATTTGTGTGTATTGCGTATATAATTTGGAAGTATTCCATGGAAATTGGCTGAATTATAATGATTCAAGTGAAAATGATGCCATTGCCACCTAGTGGCAAATAGCAGAACTCACAGTATGGGTAGTTGCTGTGTGACTGAGAGATTTCATTTGATCTTCACCATTCCATGTAGCAGAAATGGTTCTCCGCTGATACCATGATACTTTCTGCTGCCTGCACATCAAATGGACCAACTCAATGTTGTCCAGTATGGACATGAAATTACATCTAATTGAAAGACTTGCAGTAGGGCATTAAGCCACACAAAACTATTATTACCCCAATCTATACATATCTTCTTCTTGTGTACATTACATAAATTCAAATCTCCCATTGTGTTCTCCCACCTATATGAGAAGGCTAATCTTATGAACCACTGTAGGCATTTCATGTGATTTTCATTAATAGATACACTGCTTCAGAGTGGACTGGATGGTAGCTGCCATCACTGCCATGAGAAGTCACTCAAAAGACCAATTAAATATGGAAAACCTAATATTCATGCCTCCCGAGAATCTTCCTGGCTTGTGGTGCTTAAATCATTTCAGTTGTATTAAAGTCATGTTAATCAGTTGCCTGACCTTTTTCTCTGAACTTTAATCATAGCTCCATGCAGTGGCCCACAAAATTATCACTATGCCAGATAAGTCATCAGATACTTATGAAGCTGGGGTGGGTCGTTAATTGATTATAAAACCTGTGCTAATGTGAGGTACAGTGTTCATTACTCTCTTGCCTGGATTTCTATTCAGAATCTGATATCCTTCTGATTCAAACACTGCTCCATCTGTGTATCTGGTCTCTTGTAACACTGTTACAATGATTTTCTGTTTGGCCAGGGCATCTGTAATAGTTTTCAATTTTTCAGTTTTGAAGAGTGAGTTAATGCTGAAAGTAGCAAAGTATGGCACTTTCTTTTCTTTTAGTCAATGGCATGTAGGTGTGAGCTCCCCAGAATCTATTGGTTCTGTGATATCTTTGTCAATCGTTGATTGGTTACCACCTAGGTTAATGCTCTTTAAGAATGAACTTACCATCATCCTGTATCAAGTGATTTCTGATAGTGATCAATGCATAAGCATCAACATAATAACAATTGAAGTATTCAGCATCAGAAGTGCCTCAATATGTGACCGGTATACTATTTTGTGGCTTCTGTGGGTGTCAATATGCATACTTTATCGGGCTGGCCACTGTGGCCGAGCAGTTCTAGGCGCTTCAGTCCAGAACCACACGGTTGCTGCGGTCGCAGGTTTGAATCCTGCCTTGGGCATGGATGTGTGTGATGTCCTTAGGTTAGTTAGGTTTACGTAGTTCTAAGTCTAGGGGACTGATGTCCTCAGATGTTAAGTCCCATAGTGCTCAGAGCCATTTGAACAATACCTTATTTGGGCTTATATATGATTATTATTATTATTATTTGCATGCACAAAGATGATGTTGCATCTGGTAGTCAGAGAGCACAAATAAATCTCTTGTTGATTTGCAGGTCTCTTTGTTGTTAACTATGATCCAGCAAACTGGAGACTCATCCTCCAACATCTAAAGACTAAGGGTTCTTCCATAAGATTATCTGCAACAACACGTGCAAAGTTACTAACAGATGCAGGACTTCTTGCAGATGCAGGGGATCTGTCATATGATGTCCCCTTTGATCTAAGTCTTATGTTGTCAGATGAGAATGATGTTGAACCATTCTATGCTTTCAATGGATTTTTTCAAAATCTTCGTAACAAATTGCGATATACAAGAATAAGGACTCTCTTAAAGGTGAGTTAAAATAGACAAAATAACCATAAATTATTCAATGCGATAAAAATATGTATAGAGAAGGCACTCTTGTGTGAAAGAAATTATTCAGCAAAAGTTACTACTAAGAATGCTATATGAAGTAGATACTTACTTATATTTCAGAGCCTCTTCCAATATACTGGAAATATTAAGCGCTTGCCATTATGTAAATCATATTTGCTGCTAACAATAAAAATTCATTTCACAACTTCTTATTAGCCCCAAAAATAATTCCAGTATAGCCTAGCATTGAAAGTGAATATCTGGAGGATGGTGCAATCTTTTTGAACAAGTTCCCATCAGACACAAAGCATGAAACAGGAATCTCTAAAACCCAAAAAAAGTCATTCCTTATTAGTCATCACTCCTACAAATTACCTGATTCTCTAAACTGAAAAACTGAATATTCTGATTACAAGTGATGTACATAGTATTGTTCAGTGTAAGCTTGCTGCTATCCTTACAGTATTTCTGGTAAATAATAATATAGTCATTAAATTACCAAAAAAAGATACAATATGTAATCAAGGAAGAAGAGTTCAGATAAGTTTAGGATGTTACATGTAGCATGTATAAACTCAAGTAATAAATGTATATTCTGCTGTCAAGTGGTCTCAGGATCCCTACTTGAGCATTTCTCCTTTTGTTCTAATTTATGTGTGCAGGTTTGCTAAATGACCAAAAGAAAGTATATAAATTGAAATACTTTGTGGGTAGGAGCCTCTTAAGTCAAGGACTGAGCAAGGTGGCATAGTGGATAACACTCTGAACTTGCATTTGGGAAGAGGACAGTTCAAATCAACCTCTGGACATCTGGATTTAGGTTTTCCATGTGCTCTAGGAAAACGCTGGGATGGCTCCTTAGAAACGGCATGGCTGATTTCCTTCCCCGTTCTTAAAAAAAATCTGAGCCTGTCCTCTGTCTGTAATGACATTATGGGAATGGGATCAGTAATCAGGATATAGAAAACAATTTCCGTATATGTCACAGCTCATATATATTTACACTTGACACTGCATCCGTACAAAATGAAGTATAACAAAGAACTGACTAAAGTAAAGTTAAGATGGAGGCTCGACAGAGCACTTAGAGTTGACAGATATTTAGTTTCATGGACGGTGCAAACAATCGACGCCACACAGCACCCCCCCCCCCCTCCCCCCTCCCAACCCCCAACCCAAACTGTACGGAGTATTACAGATGTCCAAGGGTGAGAGCATGTGGCCATTGACGATGGTGAAAATTGTGTGCGTAGGCAGGCGCACCACAGGTACTTCCATCTTGAATGAGGTGGGTTGGGCATCCAGAGTGGTGAGAGGCAGGTTAGGTCCACTTTGTAGTCAGTCAGCCACCGTGGCCAGATGAGACGGTGACTGGCCCGGGAGTAAGTGGGCGGGGCAGTCAACGGGGTGGTGGAGGCGTGTGTGTCCATAGAAATGAAAGCACGTAGAGATGCTCAGTCACACTCATGCAGGAGTGTGAGGTTGTGTGCAATGTTGATGTGTAAGGGACCATCCGATGGCAGGACCTTGGTATCTGTCAAAAGAATGAGAACTCAGTCACTGAATGTCACTATACAAACGTCGTTCACTCGGTGTGGCAGCACACTGCAGGACAAACTGATAGTAGGTGTGTGTGTCTCCGACTTTGGAGGTGAGGACACGAAACATGCGCAGGGTGAAATGGGGCGAGGTTGGGAAAGCAGCGAACAGTGGTGAACAGTCTTCGGCGGAAGAGGCGTGCGGTGAGGTTGGTGGGAGCACATCTTCATTCTTGATCAAGGATCGATTGTCTGCAGAGTTCATCTGCAGTGGCGTGAGACCATCAGGGTCGATGAAAGCCAGTTTTAGGCGATGCAGAGAAACTGTCTGTGTGTGGTCTTTAATCATGATATCAAAAGTTGTGTTCCGCCACCGCAGGACCATGTAGGGGCCAAGATAAGGAGGTTGAAGAGGCTGCCTAACTGCCTCATCACACAGCATGATGTGGGAGCAGTCAGAGTGTGCGGTGGGAACATAAGCCTTGGGTGGTGAGTGACTGATGGGCAGGTGCAAACGTGTTTGTTGAAAATGCATGTGCATCCGGCTAATGAAATCTGGCGAGGGGGGAAGATCCTTGCTACCCTGAGGAAGAATAAGTTCCCCCAGTAGGACCAGATTCTTGCCAAAAACAAATTCGGATATAGGCCCCTGTAGGTCAGGTTTATAAGCCGAGTGTAGACCAAGTAGCACCCACGGGAGGGCTACTGACCAGAGACAATCATGGCATCGAAGGGCCGTCTTGAGGGTGCGGTGCCATCTCTCTACCAACCAATTGCTTTGTGGGTGATAGGCGGGAGTGCGTATTTTTTTAACACTGCAGATATTGCAGAACATGACGAAAAGGGAGGATTCGAACTGTTGACCCTGATCAGTGGTGATAGTGGTCGGGCACCCAAAACGAGCAATCCACGAGCCACTGAAAGCCTTGGCTACCATCTTGGCAGTAATGTTAGGGAGAGGGACAGCCTTGACCCAGTGAGACAAACAGTCGATAGTTGATAAGATATATCTATAGCCCTCCGAAGGAGGAAGAAACCCGATCAGATCAATGTGTACATGATGGAATCGTCCTACGAGAATGTCGAACTTGCCCAGAGGTGGGGAGATGTGGTGGCTGATCTTGTTGCACTGGCCAGCAAGACAGCTGTGTACCCAGGTTTGACAGTCCCATTTGATATTCTTCCAAACAAAACGTTCTGACATGAGACGTGTGGTGGCTCGAACCCCATGTGGGCTAGATTATGCAGGGCACCGAAAACCTGTCAGTGGCATCCGTAGTGATGAATAACTTGGTTGAGCGGTCGGGGTGGGCGAGTGTCACAGCGGAGTTAAAGAAGTCTTCAGAGCCTTGAAGGCCTCTAGCATCGGAGCAGTCCAAGAGACGGGTTTGATACTGGAAGTTTGTTTGCCTGTTAGCATGTCCATGAGGGGTCCCTGAACAGCGGTGCAGAAGGCAGATGCCAATGATAATAACTGATGGTGCCGAGGAAATGTCGTAGCTCTTTGTAAGTAGCCAGTGTCAGCAGAGACATGATAGCCTGCACATGGTCTTCAGTGCAACAGGGAAAACTGGTGTGAATGGACAAACAGACCTGCATCAGGGAAGTTAAGGTAGCTGTAAGAATCTTATTATTTTTCATCAAAATATCAGAAGTCTCAAATGTAAGTTTGTGGAACTCACACTGCTCTGTTTACCCATCGTCAACATGGTTTCTTTGCCACAGGCTATAGATGTATCACAGTTTTCTTCAGACACTTTTAACACGATTTAACTTGCAATACATAACTGGTCACAATACCAGCCAACATTTTTGCAAGATGCACACGCTTCTTCATTAAATTTACCTTTATTTATGGAACTAACACAATTGCAAAATACATTCGGCGCCATTTTGAGATTAACCACAAGAAATACAAGGTAGGGTCCATGAAGTCAGCATGAATTTGGCCCCATGGTTGTATCAGCATTGACCTGGAAGGGAATGAAATAGGTGGGACTGGCTGATGCACATGGCAAATGGCACATTGTCTAACCTCCTGTGCAATAGACCAGTAGATGTAACAGCTTGCCAGATGCTTCATTCTGGAAATATCCAAGTCATATTGATGCAGGAGTTGGAGCACCCATCATTACAGGAAGGATGGTGTGAACACTCGGCACTAATCAACACCTTCTGTATGGAGTGTGACACTCCTTGCCAAACCTGAATTTGGTGCCATTGATGAAACAAACAATGAGGGCCAGGTGGTTGTGCATCTGAGAGCTTGGAAGGCAAACTTGACAGGACATACCGCTGCACCCACTAAAAATGTGAGTCACTCTTAGATGCTGTAGCAATGTCATGGGATTTTACAGGGAGCTCTTCAAAGGATCTCCAGTTGGGTGTCTGCCTGAAAACAAATTATCTCCGGGTGATCAATTTCAGGATCTGGACATGTCGGATGGTGAGAAAACGCATTTGGGTTAGAATGATGAAGGGAAGTGCAATAGTGAATGGTCTGTTGAAAACTAGTCTAATGGAGAGAGCAAGGTGCATCACACTCCACACAGAAGATGTTGGATAATGCCAAGTGGTCATTCCATCCTCTCTGTAATGTTGGGTACTCCAACTCCTGCATCAATATTTCTAGGATGAAGCAACTGGCAAGCTGCTACATCTAATGGTCTGTTGCACAGATGGTTAGGCAGTATGCCATTTGGCATGTACACCAGTGTAGTGTGTGAGCATTTTACATGTATGTTGCACAGTGAGTGTTCGATTTCACACTGTCTAATTAGGTCTGCACCAGCCATCAGGGGTGCTGTGTTTTGTCTCTTAACTCTGTACTGTTTCCTTTTACTTTACAACAATTTATATGTTCATGTTTACTCTATGCTGAGTTCTGTCATTATCCATAGACTGTAGTAACCAGTCAACAACAGTAATTTTTTCTCATGAATCTTGTCTTGGTGTACACTGTGTCTAAAAGACATTCTGTATTACTTGGCCTATGAACTAATAAAGACCTTGTCATACCAGCAAAGGTGATATCATTTTGTGTGTTATTTATCACAAACCAAGCAGGCTAACTCATCAGGCAGGCCAGTACTCAGCTCTATGGCCAAACTGGTGTTTGTGACATGATATGCACCTGCCTGCCATGCAAATAAGAGGAAGTATTATTGCAGGGTGATGAAAAATCCAATAAGAATCAACCCTGCTGTGTTCAGGCTTGCCATACAATTAACATCTTTCTGGCCTCACAATCTGGTGCTTTGACTTGCACAAATTGAAGCCAGTTTCTTTTATTCAGGAATAACCACAGATGCTACCAAGTTTGCACTGGTAGTGAGCCAGCATGACCATCAATACATGACTGAGGTGCAAGATGTGATTGTTGTGCCACCAGAGTTATTCCTACGACTGGTTGAAGGCAAAGCTTATCCACCGAGTATCAGCTTTGCAAGAAGAATGCCTCCACCAAGTTCTGACACAGTACATCTGGGACTGTAAGTCTCTCAGTACTTGTGGCATCTGTGAAGCAAGATTGACACTGGTAACATACTGGACAGCCTACTGAGAACGATCTGAAGTAGTTAGTTGCTGCCTTCCATCAAAACAACAATAGTTTTGCAGGTCAAAATGTCTTTAGATGTCATGGCAGACCTGATAAACAACATCCAGGATGTTATGTCATGTGCACCTATCACCGTAGCAGCTGCACAGTGTGTAAGTACTTCTGCCACAGTATTGCATGCTGACCATGAGGCTCTGATGGCGAAGGTAGACATGTTGACCCAGCAGATCAGCCATTTAATGTCTCATCAGAACAACAGTAGTCATCATGGCTGATCAACATCCCAGAAGCACTTATACAGCACTACTTCATCTGTGCCTTTGACTGAGTCACAAAAGGGATTAAGTTGGTGCCACAGAAGATTTGGTGATCAAGCACATTGATATACTTAACACTGTGTGCACCCAAATGCCAGATGCGATTGGCTGTAGAGGCTTTATCCAATTACCAGTCCGTATCACAGTATCCATTCATGAGTGATTGGTTTACAGGCAGGAAATATAATCTGTGTTTCTTCCTGTGAACAATGCTACACTGATGTAGGCTGCACATGTCATTCTGTCTGACTGCTGCAAACTATTCTTCTATCATGACGCACAGTACTCACTGATTTGAGATAGACCTAGGCCTACGCCTGGCATTCGTGTGGGACTTCAAATTCATGGACATCACAAAGCCAATAATAGGAGTGAACTTCCTGGCATGCTACAGCCTTCTCTCTGACATCACCATGGTTGACCAAACTACCAGACTGATAGCTGCAGGATTCTGTAGAAGTGACAATTACCCTCAGATCAGTTAACAATTGCTAAGGACCAGTATGATTTGTGAGGGCATCATGTGACCATCCAGTAGCCCCTGGTCCTCACTGTTGCATCTGACACAGAAGAAATGTGGTGGGTGGCGCCCATGCAGAGGCTATGGAGCACTCAATGCTTGCACAGTGCCAGGTCATTAATCCAGTACCATAACTGCAAGATTACAACCAAGCATTGAGCAGTGTCCATCTGTACAGTGTGTTAGACTGTGCCAAGGCATATACATAGATACCGATCACCAATGAAGACATCCTGAAGATGGCCATAATTGCACCATTTGGCCTAACTGAAAGCAAATTCATGAAATTCGGTCTCAGGAATGCTACAGAGAGGTGGCAGAGATTTATTGATTCCACATTGCAAGGCCCACCATTCTGTTTTGCTTAACTTGACGAGATATTGGTATTCACCAGAAGAACATTACCAGGATCTTAGAGAAGTTTTCAGATGGCTGGAAAAATCTGCCATTGTTCTGAACACAGCAAAGTGTATGTTTGGTGAGCCAAAAGTCAGTTTCCCTGGCAGATGCAACTCTCTGTCAAGTGGCTACCACTATCTGACAAAGTGGAGACCATCCTGTAGATCTCCTGGCCTTACACAGTTAAAGAACTGTGTCAATTCCTAGGGCTGCTTAATTTTTATTGTCAACATCTACCACATGCAGCAGAAATTCAGAAACTGTCAATGGCTGTGCTAGCAGCTCTGAAATGTGAGAGGAACAGAAATTATGTGGACAGATTGCATGTGTGCTGCATTCAGATGAGCTAAACAAGTAATAGCAGAAGCTGTATTATTACTGCACCATCAGCCAAGTGTGCTGTTAGCATTGGCAGTAGAAGCAAGCAAGACAGCAATGGGCACTGTAATGAAACAATACAACAATGATGCGTGACAGCCTCTAGCCTGCTTTTCATGGAAATTGGCATAATCTCAACAAAGTTCAGTGCATATAATCGAGAACTGTTAGTGAAGTACACGGAAATCAAATACTTTCATCATCAGCTGGAAGTCTGTGAGTTTACCATCTTCGTGGATCACAAACAACTGACATATGCCTACTAACAGTACAACATCAACTGTATACTGAGGCAGCACAACCAGCTATTGCATACTGAGCAGCATATCAAGCACCTGGTCCAGTAACAGCAACTCTGGCAGCAGCACCAGCCATGACATTACTCTAGGGAACCATTGAAACATGAGATCTGGTTGCTGTACCCATTTCCCGGTTCACTTCCTACATGGCACTCCACTTCCACTGAGGTGGCAGTTGTAACAACCAGGGCCAGCAGTTCTGTACAGTGCAGTGCACAAGTTTTTCGTGCATGTGTCATGCCGTGAGTGTTCAATGTTGCACTGTCTAACTAGTTCCACGCCAACTTCCAGGAGTGCTGTGTTTGTCTGTTATCTTTGTGACATTTGTTTTTATTTTATAGCAATTTATATGTTCATGTTCACTCTACTGTGAGTTCTGTCATCACTGTCATTGTGCATAGCTCTTAGTAACTAGTTGAGAAGAATCTTATTTGATTCCTCATGAGTCTTGTCTTAGTGTACATTGTGTTTAAAAGATGTTCTATATTACTTGACCTACAAATTAATAAAGTTCTTGTCATCCCAGCAAAGGAGATACAGTTTGTGCATTATTTATGGTAAAATAATCATGTTAACCAGTCAGATGGGCCAGTACTCAGTCCTACAAGCAGAAGCCCATGAATGAAGATGATGTGCCACATGTTTTAGAAATCTTGCTTATGGCCTAAAAAGTGATGAGTAGTTTGCGTTTGGTAATAAAATGAAATTTGCGCCCATACAAAAAAATGTGAAATTTATGAGCACCAAATATTATGGCCAGTGCTTCCTTTTTTATTTGTAAATAATGTCTTTGGGAAGAAATTTCTTTGACCTGATTGGTGACTCCACACCTTCCTCTAACTAACAAGAGAAGATGGCACCAGCGTCTGTTGGTAACATGAGAGGCAAGTGGTTTTAGTAAGATACAAGCCAGGGTGCTGATTGGAGGGCCAATTTTAACTTCTGAAAAACGAAATTATATTCTTCTGAGCTCTGAAAGCAGACTCACTTCTTATGGAGACAATGTAATTGGTGAGCTATTGAGGCTGCCTCTGGAATAAATCACACATAATAATTAACTTTTTATTGAAATACCTGAAGGGTTCTAATGGATTTAGGGCCAGGCATGTTCTAAGTAGCCTATGCTGGCTGATGACCCTCCTCACTGAGGAAATAGCTTACAAAGGTGACCATTAGCTGAAAGAAGGCACATTTGGAAAAAGCCTTTCTTTACAAGGGCTATGCAGAAGGGACTAGATTGTGCAAATGCTCTTCTGTCCTGTGATCAGTGACCAGAATATCATCGAGATAACTCACAGAATATGAAAACCCTGCAATAGTCTTTTGTTATATTGACACAATAGGATTAGTGTGTTCAAGACTTAAATCTTCCTGCAATCTTCATCAAGAGCCAACTGAAAATATGCCTCAACTAGACCAGTTTTAGAAAAAATTTCTTCCTAAAAGCTTAGGAAAGTGGTCATCTAGGTGAGACAAGGCACTAGAATTAATGTGAGCTGGAGTATTAATGGTCTGCTTAAAGTCCTCATATAACTGAAAAGAGCAGCAACACTTTGTAGTCCCACTAATGGTGAAACCTACTGACTGTAGAAAACAGGAGATAAAACTGGTTGCTGTTATTTCTAGTCTCTCTACTTCAATCTTAATCTCACCCTACATGGTCAACAGAATTAGATGAGCTTTGCAAAATCTCTGACTTGCTGATGACTTTAAGACAATGTGGACCTGAAAGTCAATTGCTTTCCCTCACCCAGGTTAAAATAGTGACATAAACTGTGCATGATGTGCATCAATGGCAGCGCTTTACAGTCCGCTATTGAAAAGTCTGCACTGTATCGCTATGGCTCTGGGCCATATGTGAAATATCAAAGTCTGCTGAAAAGGTTTGTTGTGCCACTTGTGATGTTTCAACAGCCTGTACAGTTTGCAGCACTTCAGCCAGGGAGACTGTCTTAAAGCTTGTGTACAGATATCCTTATCCAGGGCTTAGGGAATCATTACATCATACATTAAACTTCTGACATATGATTCACCATGCACATACGTGAATTTACAATTTATATTCAAGCCATTAAAATCTGCAATTCAAGATGCATAGGTTTCATTATATATCTTGTGGTGTTTTAGGAATTCTAGCCTTCCCACTACCACATGCATTTTAGAATACATCAGGTAAAGACAGCACAGATGGATTGGAGAAAAGGGCTAACTTTTTAACTAAGTAATGCAACCGGGGTTTAGTAGACAGCAGAAAGGTCCATTGTCAGTTTGGATATTTGACATCACTTTCTTGAAACTGCAGCTCAAGGCATCTTTGATATACTTACTTGTCTTTTTGAGCTTCATTAAATAGCTGAAATATCAAGGTAGCAGAGCAGCCTCAAACTAATTAAGTGCTTGACCAATTTTTAATGCGATTTTGTTGTTGCTGCCAAAACTTGAGAAATTTTGCATTCTTGGTAGCTCTTTGTGAACTAAAACTCAGACTTTCTCATTGGCAATTTTGTACTCCTCACTTTAGGGCCAACAAAATTTACTGAACATGATAAACTTCTGAAACAACAGATTAAAATTTGACTAGTAACTCATGAAATCAAACAATTATAGTTCTTGATGAAAATTAGTAATAGCCATAGTTCCAAATAGAAATTAGTCTGCAATAGTTCACAAGTGATATTGATATTGGTTCAAGAACTACTAACTTATCATGCACACATATTGTACGTATGACATTAAGCAAAGGTTCGTTAAACTTGGTGGTGCTGATAACCTCATATTCATATGTTCATAAGTCAAGGTACCAACAACAAAAGTCAGAACTGGTCCAGACAAATAACAATTGCAGTTGTAGTTCATTAGAAAAGGCGAAGTCAGATAACAGCAGTTGAAAGAGAGTCTGTTACTAACTCAGCTTATACTTGCCAACTACGGAAGTTCATATGACTGTTCCGGGATATCAGCTTTGTTTATTCCATTCTTGGTCTCCATTTCTCATTGCTTTGAACCTTAAATCTTTGAAATATCAGCTATGTTTAACTTTACACTTCTCATTCTTAACATTTTGCCAGCTGCAATTACTGATATTAGTACTTCCATTCACTTGTTTCCTTTGTTAATTATTTTTAATGATTTTTTCTTATGTTTTATCACTGCTTCATAAATGGGTTTTATCTTTTTAAATCCAAAGCCTCTTATTGCTCAGTACTTTTTACCAGAAAACAAATAATCAGTTTTGTACTCCATGAGGCAAACACTGTAGGCACTTTGTTGATTCTTCAGCTAGATTCTCAGTACTCGCAAGTCATCAATACATCTGACTTGTCATTCAGAGGCTCTCCAGTCTCATCTACAAATTATGTCACCATATGCATCTATCCTTTCATTCTATTTATTTATAGTGAAAGGAACAACAAGTAAAGTAAAAAGCTTAAAAGTAAGAATACGTCCTGTGAGAAAAGTTTATTGTCTATCCACATTTTGATGAATAGCATAGGTTAGTTCAGTTATTTGGTAAACAGAAAAACAGTAGTAGAAGAGTCCATGGCTGTACTGCTGATTACATTGCACACTGAGAACTGACTGCACAGTCAACAAATACAGAAAAATATCATTTGAGTATGGCCTCATGTATTTTTCTTTTGTCAGTGCATATTGTGAATATAAAATTAGAATCTTGTTTTACCATTCAAAAATCACCTAGCTTTGTATCAGTGTTCACATCTAAAATACTTAATGCTCCAAATGGAAAATATCAAAATAAAAAAACTACTAAAACCAATGAATGAGTTAACTTATAATGGAATCAAGTTTTACTTATTCCACTTAGCTTACACTTTAATATTACAAAGGAGCTTGGTATAACTCATTAAAAAGCCTCTTGGCAATATACAATAATGTAATATCTTAATAACTTCTATACATCTTACCATAGTGCTTTTAGAGTATGGTTTGAACCTTAAAATGATGGACAATGTTACCTATCATTTTTTTCTTGGTCTCCTTTCCTCTAGGCTCCTGGGAAACTTTTCTGCTTAATTATTGAAGAGTATGATTTCCTCAGATTATTTCCTCTCATTATGTAGATGGAGTAATTATTCCACCCTAAATTTAGTGTTTATGTGACTCTTTTCATATGTCCATGTTTGTTATTGCATGAAATATACAATTTTTAATTTACCTTAATGCAGCTGTAATTTGGTTTTGGTGTTATTTTGCTTCAAACTGTTAAGGAAATTATGAAAAACAATATATTTCACTGCTAGGACAAAATCCCTGACAAAAAGTTTAAACTTGAGAACGCTAGTTGCAGGCAAGACACTTGAACTGACTTACAATTTCTTCACTGTGTGTTTGTGTGTGTGTGATGTGTTTATTGTGCAATGTTCCCTGTCATTCACCAGTAATTTGGTGGCTCCCTGTCCTCATTTTTGTTAGTTATTTTAATTTCCTTTATTATAATAGTTTTTGACTTACTTATATTTGTCCCTTTCTCTGACATGCCTGATTCTACGAAAACAGTCTCCATGGCACAGACATTCCTAAACCACCTTCACTCCCTCCATCAAATACTGTTACTGTGCAATCCTTTCTACCTTCATCTCATCACCAAAATTGAAACTCTGACACTCCAACACCCAGAAGAATTTTCCAAACACCACCTCTACAAGTTATCCAGCCTGCTGAACTCCTACTCCCACATTGAGGCACCATTATCCACCCCAATCCAGCTCACAGTGTTCCTCCTTGTCAACCCCTCATAGCACCAGACCCTGCCTAGCTGACCTTTTCAACCTACCACATCCTCCAAAATCCCCTACCAGCACTCCATGAAACCCAGAACCAAAACAAACCCAGAACACTGCTGTTAGTCTCTCCACCAAAATCTTCAGCTACATGGAAGTTTCAGTCCTATCCAAGTGTCTCACATTCAGCCCTACTCCCAGGTTTAATCATGTAGGACTTGTGAAAGACCTTCTGCTGCTCCCTACAGTGGAAACACTTCTTTGCCACCAACCCCTCCAACCAAAGCCAATCCAATCCTAACATAGAACCCTGCCTGTCCCAGTTCATACCACCATCCAACTGTGACCCTCCTACACTCCCACCTAACCATCCCCAGGCCACCTTCCAGGAATTCCTAACTTCCAACATCTCCTCATGATCCTTCCCTAGGTCCCTCCCTGAGAACAACAATAACAATCTTTCAGCAGAAGAAAGGACTGCCCTACACAACCTAAATATGGATCCTGACCTGATCATCCTCCCAGAAGACAAAGGTTCCACCACTGTTGTGATGAACTGGAGTTACTACCTGACAGAGGTCCTCCACAAGTTGTCAGACACCTCCACCTACAGGCTCTGCCAAAGTGACCCCATCCCAGAAGTTCAATATAACCTCCAATTTCTGCTGAAATCCATAGGCCATTCTCAGAACCTCACCCCTGAATCCATTTCCGTACTTGCTCCAACAACAGCCTGCACACCCACTGTCTACATGCTCCCCAAAATCCACAAACCTTACAATCCTGGGTGCTCCATTGTGGCTACTTACAGTGCCCCCACTGAAAGAATCTAAGCCCTTGTTGACCAACATCTACAACCAATTGTCCAAACCCTAGCCTGGTACATTAAAGATATCAACCACTTCCTGCACCAGCTCTCCTCCATCCCCACACCCTTATCTCCCATGTCCCTACTCATCATTGTTGATGCAATCTCCTTACACACCAACATTCCTTGTGTTGTCCGCCCCCAGTAGCTGAGTGGTCCGCACAACAGAATGTCAATCCTAAGGGCCCGGGTTCGATTCCCAGCTGGGTCATAGATTTTCTATGTGCAGGGCTGGGTGTTGTGTTGTCCTATCATCATCATTTCATCCTCATTGATGGCACAAGTTGCCAAAGTGGCGTCAAATTGAAAGACTTGCACCCAGCGAACGGTCTACCCAAGGGGAGACCCTAGTCACACGATATTTACAGTCCGTCCTCGGTAGCTGAGTGGTCAGCACAACAGCACGCCAGTCCTAAGGGCCCAGGTTTGATTCCCGGCTGGGTTGGAGATTTTCTCCGCTCGGGGACTGGGTGTTGTGTTGTCTTAATCATCATCATTTCGTCCCCATCTACGCACAAGTCGCCATAGTGGCGTCAAATCGAAAGACTTGCACCCGGCAAACAGTCTACCCGACGGGAAGCCCTAGTCACACGACATTTACATTTATTCCTGATGTTCATGGCCTTGCTGCAGCTCAACACTATCTCTCCCAATGCCCTGCAGATTCCAAACCCACGTGTTTGTTGCTCATACACCTAACCAACCACATTCTAGCCCGTAACTACTTCACCTTTGAAGGAAAGGTATACAAACAAATTAGTGGCACAGCCATGGGCACCCACATGGCACCCTTCAATGCCAACTTCTTCATGTGCTACCTAGAGGAAACATTCCTAGCTTCACAAAACCTCAAACCCCTGGTCTGGTTCAGGTTTATTTATGACATCCTTATAATCTGGATCAAGGCCAGAACACTTTATCCTCATTCATCCACAATCTCAACACCTCTCTCATACAGTTCATCTGCACCCATCGTGCCACCTTCATAGATGTTGATCTACTCCTCTCATGTAGCTCCATCCACGCCTCAGTCTACATCAGACCCACCAATCACCAACAGTACCTGCACTTTGACAGCTGCCACCCCTTCCACACCAAAAAATCCCTTCCATACAGCCTGGCCACTTGTGGCAGACACATCTGCAGTGATGAGAACTCCCTCACCCAATATGCCGAAGGCCTTGCAAAGGCCTTTGCAGACAGGAAATACCCTCCAGACATAATACACAAACAGATCTCCCATGTTGTATCCCCCCCCCCCCCCCCCACACACACACACACATGATCCTCACATCCATCCTAAGAAATGAACAGAAAGAAGCACCCCCCCTCCCACTCCCCTTATCAACCCAATACCACCCAGGACTGGAACGACTGAACAGTGTCCTTTGTCAGGGTTTGATGATCTATCATCATGCCCTGAAATGAGGGATATAATACCCAAGATACTTTCATCCCCGCCCAAAGTGGTGTTCCACCATCCAACCAACTTCCACAACATCCAAGTCTATCGCTATGCCACTCCCATCCACCATCCCTTGCCACAGAGATCACACCCTTTCAGAAAACCCAGATGCAAGACCTGTCCAATCCGACCAACCAGCACTACCTACTCCAATCCCATCGCAGGCTTATCCACCCCATAAGAGGCTGGGCCACCAGTGAAAGCAACAATGTTATATACCAACTCTGCTGCAACCACTGCACAGCGTTTTACATTTGTATGACAACCAACCAGCGATCAACTAGAATGAATGGCCACTTCCAAACTGTTTCCAAAAATGAGGTGGACTACCCAGTGACACAGCAAGCACCAGAGCACAACATGTGAGACCTCAATGGCTCCTTCACAACCCATGCCATCTGGGTCCTCCCCATCACCACCACCACCAGCCTTTCTAAGCTGTGCAGATAGAAGTTATCCTTACACATAGCCTCCCTGGCATAAACCGGCCCCTCCTCCACCCACCCAATAGTGTGTGTGTGTGTGTGTGTGTGTGTGTGTGTGTGTGTGTGTGTGTGTGTGTGTGTGTGTGTACACCATCAGTACTCCTGTCCAGTTCATGGCACCTAGTTATCTTCTGCTATCTCACATCCTACTCTGTGAAATTGTGTACAAAGCTGCCTGCCACCTGCCTCTTCTACCTGCACCCCCAGATAGCCCACAGATGCCCCACCCCCTCCCACAAGCTGCCCCAACCCTGTCCCTTCCTCTTGCCTCTCTCCATCCCTCAACTCACCCCACCCTGGTCCTCCATATCACCCCAGTACACTCACTTTGGGCCAGGAAAGAGAAGGCAGTCACTGAGCACAATATCGACAGACAGGCATGTGCGTGTGAGTGAGTGTGTGTGTTTGTGTGCATGTTTTTCCTACAAGCTTGAAAAAACAAGTTCACTGGGAAAGCTAGCAAAGCTCTGTACTTTTCATTTGTGTATTTATCAACAACACAGTGCTTCTGCCTCCTGGTGAGTCATCACATTTTTCCTAAATAATTTGTAATTTTCAACCAGAACTTTCTGTATATTATTGTAACAAAGAGATAGAGGGGCTAGCCAGTACTTACCTCAGCTCAGTACAGCCAATAGATACACAAAAAACAGAACTGAAAATTTATGTTCCTAGCTTTTGGAACAAATGTTCCTTCATCAGGACGGAGAGAGGGGAAAGAAAGGGAAGAAGGGAAAGTGGATTCAGTTACTCACAACCCAGGTTATGAAGCAACAGGGAAAGGAAAACAGGGAGGGTAGCAAGGATGGAGGCATGGTTGTCAGGGGGAAGCCAAAGATATTCTCAATATCCGAAAGCTAGGAACGAAAATTTTCGGTTCTGTTTTTTGTGTATCTATCGGCTGTACTGAGCTGAGGTAAGTACTGGCCAGCCCCTCTATCTCTTTGTCAGTATTTGTTTCACATCTTTATATGAGATTTTCCATTAATCATTTGTATATTATTGTATTTTGATATGCTAAATAAGGCATCATTTTGAAATGTTTATTCTACAGGAATATATATGGAAACTTTTTTCACCTCTTTATGAACAATACGGAGGTTTCAATGAGGAACTCATGCATAATGAAATGACTCCACAAGGAATTGTTATGACAATAATGTGCCATTATGGAGCAGAAGATTGTACAGAAGCCCTTGCTGCCAAGTATAAGCCAGGCACTTATACACAAGAGTATGGGAAAGAAAAACTTACATAAACTTTTTGTTACTTATTTATTAGTATAAGTTTATCATACAGCATTAACAATACACACACAATTAGCAGAAAAGTTCCTCTACATGCATTATTACAAGCTATATTTAGGCTGTCATTGTACATTACAAAATCTACTTTTGTATAACAAGACATTCTGTACAGAAGCCCTTGCTTCCAAGTAAAAGCCAGGCACTTATACACATGAGTATGGGGAAAAAAACTTACATAAATTTTTTGTTACATATTTATTGGTATAAGTTTATCATACATCATTAACAGTACACACAGCATCAGCAGGAAAGTTCCTCTATATGCATTATTACAAGCTAAATTAAGGCTGTCATTCTACATTACAAAATCTACTTTTGTATAACGAGACATTCTGTACAGAATGTAAACAGTGCTGCATTAGAAGTTTGTTTAGTGCTATCTCAAATTCTTGCACTTGAGTTATTTTTATTTGATCTGGTTTGTTACTGTGTAATGTAAGGCCAAACTTAATTACAGTTTCGTTGTAGGATAGTGTTCTGTAATATGTTTGGCAGACATTTGATTGTCCTGTGGCACAATATTTGAGAATATTATTTTTCTGTATTAATTTATGAGTTTCTTGCAATAGTCCATAGTGAATAAGATGGAATACTTCAAAAATCAAG
This sequence comes from Schistocerca piceifrons, assembly GCF_021461385.2. Classification (NCBI taxonomy): domain Eukaryota; kingdom Metazoa; phylum Arthropoda; class Insecta; order Orthoptera; family Acrididae; genus Schistocerca; species Schistocerca piceifrons. The sequence goes on from NC_060138.1 coordinate 801,454,866, forward strand.
CTTAGTAAAGTCATCTATAAAATCATATATAAGTATCATGAACAATGGTGGCTCTATAACACTCCTTTTGATGTCTCATAAGTTACTTTTACATCTATCAATTATATCCCTTTAAGAATGCCATGTTGATTTCTATTTGAATCCAGAAAGTTTGTCTCATATTCTGCATGCTTGTATTTTGTTCAACGCCTTTATCTACTGTCTTCTGTATCTCATGGACAAATGGAGCAAGCTGAGTTTCACAAAATCGTTGTTTGCAAAATCCCCACTGATTCCTCAAGAGGACGTGTTGATTCTTCAAAAACTCCATAACACACAATGATACAACATGTTGTACAATCCTACAACAGACATCAGCTATGTAGAACTATGGCTCTTCTTGAAATCAGGAATGATCTGGACCATTTTAATAATCATTTGATGCCCTTTATTGTTTCCCAACATTCTATGATAAACTGCTGTTAAAAGGTGAGCAAATTCTTTTACATAATTTATACAGAATTATAAAGTTATCCCACAAGGTGTAATTGCCTTCTCTGTGTGGAGCCATTTAACTGTTTTGTGTTCTATATTCACTTATCTAAATATTTGTCATTTCAGCACTTGTGTAAAGATTGAAAGGGGGAACCAGATTACAATCTCCTGCAATGAAACAATTTCAGAAGATTGAATTCAGTATGTAAGCCATCTCTCTGTCAGCTTCTGTTTTGATATGAGTAATGATCACTGAGCAGCTGGATAGATCTTTCTGACCTATTCTTGACAAGATTACAGTCTCCCCAATTCCTTCTGAAATATTGACTGAAGTGTCTGATTTGTCCTTGTCAGATGTGATTGAGTCTGCTCCCACCCTCTCCCACTTCCTCTATCACAGACTGAAAACTGTTATTTCTTTTCACATACCTTATATCATTAAAAAATTACTAATATTTTCCCCATAGGCAACTGTCCCACACGTCCAATAGGACAAAATTATTTTTCTTTCTATATTGCAACCTGAAATTCTTTCCTTATTTCTCTACAGGATTTCCCATTTTCAACCACTTTTGGACTTTAGCATAGCCTATATTGCACTTTCTCTTTAAACTTTTTATGTTTTTTCCTGTAGTTTATTAGTTCATCCTTCTCTCAGTTCCCTCAGAGCAGTAATTTTTCATAAATGCTTAGCACAAAATAGTAGATACAAACAGCTGCCAAGTATAATAGTGAAATGGATAAAACTGCAGGGGAACATGAAGCAAAAATCAGGACACAGAACTGCAATGAGGACACAGTCAAACAACATTTGCTCGTCATTGAACTGTGTGATTGGCTCCTGTGGCGTCAGACCATGAGCACCAGAACCAAACCACAGCATGACAGAGCACAATCAACGCAGATTGGCCAACCTACTGCCAGTCAGAACACACCTTCTGGACATCGACACCATCCAGACACTTCAATATGACCCAGAAACACCACTGATTCATGGAATCAGCAGGGGGGATGAATACTTAAGCACAGCCATATCAGCTCGTTGCCATTCAGCCAGCTGGGCAGTAAGTGATGTCCAGTCTGCATCTATCCGTGCCATTGCCATAACTCTGCCACAACTAGGAAGTGAATGAGGAACCTCTGCCTGTCTGCCCAGACTAAGCAACCAACAATGGCTCCAGCTGCCCACTCCTGCTCTCCAGTTTTGATCAGTTTGTTGACACCAGCCACACTACTGTCATGCCATCAGGAATGCTGGACCTGCCGTAATGACCAAGGATACTGCTGAACGGCCTTTCTCAGCACTGCAGCTGTATGAAGCTTTGTGTGGCAGCTGTGTCACGATCACTGAGTCAATTCATTAGGTCAATGTCCAGGTGACTAATCAGCCCACATCTCTGTACCACTGGCCATGTCTACACCTGCTGCTCAGTGCAGAATATGTGAAGAAGGAAATGCACTTGAATGACCACACTAGGCATATGGAATAATTAGAGACTTATTAATATTCATGGAGAAATCAAGTTGGGAGGTTGAATAAAGGACTTTATATATGCCCACTGCTGGTCTGTCTGTCACTTCCCTATATGTCTACCAAATCAACTAGAGACCTTACCACACCCACAGGAAGACCTGAACCCATCCTGACAAGCAATAACTGCTCATTTTCAACTCTGGTTTTCCCAAAGCTACATTTTGGTGGCCAACAGGGATGATTCTACACTCACCTGTTATATTTGGTGCCAGAATCGAGATGGTTTGAAGACTGATGGATTAACAATGACTAAGGAGATAAACAATATGCTGATGGCAGAATACTGTGATCATTAATTCAACAAGGACACAAGATATGTAAGTAACAGCACAAACTTTTTTATTTTCACTCATGGGGTTCCGTACATCCTTTAGTTTGAACCTTCCTTACATTTTCCATAATGTCGGGGTTAGATACCATTGCAACATTTGGTAAGGGGCTGAAGGCCAAACTATTAACTCTAGTAGCACGCACACTGTGCAGTTTACCTGTACATTCCACAGTTTGTTGGGTTTGCCATAAGATAGGGCATTATGCTGGCCATTGCAGAGAGTGTGTCTCGCTCAGATGCAGAAGACCTTGTATAGTCTGGAAACTCTAGTTATTTCGTAACAGTATGCCAGAAGAGGCAAAAGGATTTTTGTTACGAATACAGAATTGTATCAAGTAGAGGTTTTAGGATGAGAAAGGATCATAAGAGTAATATTTGTATCAGTAATCAGACATGTGCATAATGTAGGATTTAATATCTCGGCAAAGCCAGGAATATTAGGAGATGTAATCTGGAAAATGTGAAACCCAGAGAAAATATTTATCTGGTACTACTTAGTTCATTAAGACAGATTTAAGCCATGATATAATGTTGATAAACATGAACTAGAATAAAGAGTTCCAATGGTACTGTTGGGTTAGGTTTTATTGTTTTCACATGATGTGTCATTGTCTCAAAACAGCCTAACTGCTGAGACATGTCACTGGTCTAGATGTTGTCAATTAAACTACTCCAGTTCCCTCTCAAAGCAATGTTCACGATAGCAGTAAATACATCAGCAATAGCCAGTCAACTGAAAGAAGTGACATAGTGGCAGAATCTATCAGATGTTGAAAGATATATGGAAGTAAATGAATTGAAATGATTTTTTATTATATTGCCGAAGTGGGGCTGTTATAGGACCTGTGGGAAGGGAAGAATTCAGGACAGTACAGGAGAGGCTGTTATAGCACCTTTGGCTGGGGTATTTTAGGACTATTGTACAGCACAGCTGGGGTTGATATAGTGGCTGTGGCTGTGAAAAGTTAAGGATTTTGTATGACACAGGTGAATCATTTACAGCACCCATAGCTGGGTCAGTGGTATTGGAGAGTTCTTGAAGTGGGGCCACAGGATATATCTCTCAGTGCAAGAAGAATTAATTAAGGAATGGTGAAAAGAGAAAGAAAATTTGAATGCATTCCCAAGTCACAATGTCCTGAGAACATGATGAAAGCAAGGTTACCATGGATCTCCTAGTGTTGCAAATAAACTTTTTCTGAATTGCTAAGGTATAAGAATATGGAGCAAGAGGACAGTGTGCAAAACACAGAATTCACACAGGCCAATATCACTAAATAATAGGGCAGTGCACAAATCACTCTATTTGCATACATCAGTTCTGTTCCACATATGGTAGAATGCAGCCCATAGTATATTTATTCTCATTCTTTGTTGATAACGATAATTTATAAGGTATTAGTGCAAACTTGAAGGTAGGTTTCATTACTTGTTAGGTCATAGTGCTGAAGTAAGTGAACAGTATATGTATGGATTAATGAAAAGAGAAGTGTACACATGAAGATGTAGCTGGTTGTTCAGTGTTAGAATGGGACAGTGTGCCATATTGTTTGTGTACATGTGAGGTATGTCTTAGTGTTATATTTGAGATTTCTGTTTTAGCAGTTAGAGGAATATGGTATATGCAATATGAGAATGTGGGAGAGGCAAACTTAGTATGCGAAAAGAAGTAGGTGAAAATGTCTTTCTGAATCGTACTACCCTCCCACAAGATGAAACAATATAGCTGCTGTCAGTACTAAAAGTGAGACAAATAAAGATATGAAAATGAGAAAAATAGAGAAGGCAGACAGAAAATGTGAATAGGATGCAAAGAATAAAGTAATACATGAATGGAGGTGAGAATGTGAAATGTAAATAATTGTAAATAACTTGTGTCTGACTTGCACCAACATACAAGGGTGAATTTACTTCACAGAAGAGAGGAAACTAAAGCTATTGGAAAACTTGAAGTATAAGTCAGAGTCCAGAACTGCAGAAAGACCACAGCAAGACAGCATGCGCTGATAATTGAACTGTGTGATCAGCTCCTCTGTCTTAAGACCATGAGTGTTGGACCCATGTAATCGACACAGCTTGGCTGACCTACTGCTGATTACACCATACCTTCCAGACATTGATACCCTCCAGATGCTTTTATGTGCAACAGAAACACCATTATCACTGTGGAAACAGTAAGCATAACCTGTATTCAGCCAAGCTGCATGACCTCATTGTCATTCAGACAGCCGGGTAGTAAGTGATGCCCAGTCTGTGTCTGTCAGGGCCACTCCCACAACTCTGCCACTGCTGGAACACAAACGAGGGAGCTCCACCTGTCTGCCCACCAGTGCAGCCAAAGTTGTGCCAGCCAGCCACCCTTGCTCTCTAGTTGTTGGTCCACAGGTCAACCTTGGCCAACACCATCGCCATGCCACCAGAAATGCCACAGCTTGCTGCAATGACAGAAGATACTGCCTTGCTCAACAATGCAGCTGTGTGAAGTCTTGTGGCATCACCATTGCTGAGTCAGTGCACCAGGTCAATGCTCCACTAAGCATGCAGCCCTCCTGTCTCACCGCTGGTAATGTCTAAGCCTGCCACTCAGAGCTGAATATTACATGAAGAAGCAAATGCACTTGAATTACTGTACTAGATAGACAGAATGATTAAAGACTTGTTAATGTTCATGGAAGAATCGATGTTCCATGAAGAATCGGTGTGATTGAATAAAGGACTGTGTGTGTATGTACCTACGACTGGTCTGTCTGCTGCTTCCCCACATGTATCCCTTGTCTCGCAAACCGCATCCTGACCTTACCACACACAAGCAAGACTTGAGCCCATCATGGCAACCTAGAACTGCTCATGTTTAGCTCCAATTTTCCACAGCTACTCAAGTCCCACTACAATAGGAAGAACTCTGAATTTTTCGAAGTCACTTCTTTATTCCCATTTCTTATCCCTGTCATGTGTATGCCTCTGTTTAATTTTAATCTCCTTTATTTTAGGAAAAATATGTGACTCAAATTGCTGAAAGAAAATGTTTTAGAAATATCAGCCATTGGAAAAGAGAGGCTGGAATAATGACAATTTATGAAAAGAACAGATTGCTAGTCACTAGGGGAACTACCCATCACACCCAGCTCAGATTTAGTGGTAAAATGGCCCAGTGGATAGCCCGTCAGAAACTGAACACAGAAGTGGATAGCCCTTCAGAAACTGAACACAGATGAAGCATGAAAACAGGAATACGGTGTACTGAACTGTGAAAAAAAGCAAAATAAAAACAGTGAATGGTCCAAGCTTCACAAATCCAATATCAAGAGAAATTAAACAGCCATGGTGTCATGGCTAAGTGGTCACGATGTTGGACTGTAAACCGGACTAGCCATGTTTGAAACTCCCTCATTCCATTTATTTATTTATTTGTTTTAACATCATTATGAACTGTCCATCTGGTTACTGAAATGTTTGTTTTCTTTCTGTAGTCTTAGCAATTGAGTCATGCGGTAAGAGTACATTACTGTTGCAAGTAAATGTGATGAATAGTGAGAGCAGGTGAGATACTACATAGACTTCTCACAGAAATAAACAGATATGAACTATGTTACAACAAAGGAATTCAAGAGTAAACACTTCCAAAGTGGAACGCAACTTCAAAAATGTTAAACACAAGTTCTGACAGAGCATAGAGAAACTGTGTGATTGTGAAACTTGCATTTATTTGTTGCAGCTTATGTGATAAACTATTATGGTTTCTTCATTTCCTTGAGAATGATGGCACTCTCATATGAATACCTATATTGGGTGAGGAGGCATATCTCACTCACTTACCAGGGATACAAATTAGGTGTATCAATAACACATTCCTATCATATGACACATATACTGTGACTAATTCTGTATATGACATGCCAGATGTGTTTCCCGGTGGGGGATTCAGTTGATTTTTTGCTTTGTCATCAAACATTTGTGGTTCATATTCAAAAGCCACTTCCTTTCTGCTGCTAATAGAGTAGTTGTGCAGAATCAACCATCATTATAGGTCCCTACCTTACACCTCACTGTTGCAAATGAATGTTTTTTTTCTTTAAAAGAATGCCTTTTGGCTGAAAGCTCAGAAGTTTTGCAGTCTTTTCACTGCACCTCTCTGCAATTCAAAATCTCCTTTATATGATGAGTATCAATCCGTCCTTTTTATAATATTGTCACTATTCCATCTTGTAATTTCCATAATTTGATTTTGCCTAGCTGCTTTTCTTCTATCCTGCAACGCAGTGCTGTTTTCATTTGTCACAACTATCTAACACATAGCTTTACTCAGTGCCTGTAATGTTCTTTTCTCTTCTTTCCTGTGTTTTGTCTGTTGCTTTCCAAACTACACACACTCTGACTTATGAGCCACACCATAACAACCACCTTGTCTGAACAACACACAGCATGTGACCACACTACTTGTTGGTACAACATCACATGTCCCACATTATTCCTATCAATATAATTAATCCTACAGCTTCAAACTGAGAACTGTTTTTACCTCACTCTTACATATTATTGCATACCCCAACCCCCAGATACCTTTCTGTACCATGGATCTGCTGTACCCTGTACTACCAACTGCCTCTCCTTCTGTATTCCAATACTAACCTCACCTAATCCATTTACATCTGCTGTCCCCTCTTTTCAAATATATCCATCCACTGATGTCTCTTTTTATTTACTGATTTTTTATTTATTTTTCTCTTTGACCTCACTGTATTTTCAAATTGATTTTAGTTTGTTTTTGTCTTTCGCTATTCACCTTACTCCAAGGTTTCACTTTTTTCCCCAATACTTCATCTGTTCTGTCCTGTTTGTAATTTTTCCCATATATTTTTACTAGTTATTTGCACATATTTTTACATACTTTATGTTTTTTACACTTTTTTCTATCCTACACTGGATCCTTTCTCAAACTATCTGTGCCCATACAGAAAAGTTCCCTTACCCCTAGCCAGAACCTAGTCCCACATACTGTTCCAACATTGTTGCCTAGCTCATGGAATCACCCCAACTGCAACCCTCCTTCCACAATGACCTTTATCTCTTCAAATTCTGCCAGTCCATAGCACTCATCATCATAGTCCTGTAAAACCATGTAAAACTGTTCCAAAACTCATTGCAATACCTCCACTTCATCCATGAAATTCTCCTGCTCTGCAAATCCAAATTCCTTTGTCTCACAGCTACAATGAAACTCTTGCCCTTCAGGAACTCAAGTAGCATGCATAATGCCACCTCCGAAAGCTCTCCAACCTGTTCATCTCCTACTTCCACAGTGAATTATGACTATCCACAACCTCTACAACAGTATCCAAGCCTCCTCCATATCCCCTCATAGCTGACAAACCCCACCTCGGAGACCTACTACATTTACCACATCCTCAAAAACTTGCTCCCACCACCATACAGAATCCAGAGCCTGAAGAGAGTTGGAACACAGTCATTAGCCTTTCCTGCAAAAGCTTTAGTCCCACATAAGTGCCCCACTCCCAAATTCAATCATTCCAGGCTTGATAAAAGACCTTCTCTCCTTCTTCTGGTCTCTACAGTAGAAATGCTTTTTTGGCATCATCGTTGCCAAGCAGTCTCAACCCAAAGCCAATGTTGTACCCTACCTGACTCAGCTCACTTCTCCATCCAACCATGATCCACCCCCACTGTCCTCATATCACCCCGTTAACATTCCACAATTTCTTAACCTCAAACTTTGCCTCACCATCATTCCCCTAACTCTTCAACATGGGGAAAAGAAGGTGTCAAGACTCAGTGGCCATAGGCAGTGGCCCTGTGTTGTCTGAGCTGTGTTCATATGTGTGTTTTCTACTTTAGAATAAGGCCTTTTGGCTGAAAGCTCAACTGTATAAAAGTCTTTTTGTTGTGCATGTCTGATACCCAGCATCTCCCCTGCATGGCAAGTAGCAATCTATCCTTTTCACAGGACTGTCAGGGTTCTAGAAATAGTTGCATTTTTCATTAGCATTGTCCATATTGTGCATCTCATCTGACTCATGACCACAATTTTTTTCTAAACAAAATAAGAAGCCATTAGTAGTTTTCCTGTTAAACACTGTTCTTCTTTAGGCAGATGATTTACTATCAATAATTCATCATAGTCAATAAATTAGTAAAAGTATTTGAGCCCAGGAACAAGTTTTCAATAGCTTCGTGCTATAATGTACATTCCTTGCACGTATCATTACAAAGTGAAATAATTCAAAGCTGAACACTAATAAGATATGTGATCTCAGCCAGACTTATTGTGTTGTTCTGGTCTCCAGTCTGAAGACTGGTCTGATGCATCTCTCCATGGTTATTCTATCCTCTGCCCTAAATAACTACTGCAACCTACATCCATTAGAAACTGCCTACTATATCCACCTCTTGGTCACCCTCTACAATTTTTACATTTATACTGTCCTCCAGCACTACACTGATGATTCCTTGATGTCCCAGAACGCATTCTCAAGCTGTGCAACAAACTTTTTTCTCCCAAATTCCATTCAGTGCCTCCTCATTAGTTACATGATCTATCTGTCAAATCTTTAGCATTCCTTTGTTGCACCATGTTTCAAAAGCTTCTTTTCTCTTCTTATCTGAACTATTTATCACCCACGTTTCACTTCCATACAGACTACACTTGAGACAAATACTTTCAGAAAAGACTTCATAACACATAAATCTATGTAAGATGTTAACAATTTTCTCTTCTTCAGAAATGACTTCATCATTGCCAGTTTCCGTCATGAGTTGTTTAACCGTCCAAATAGCAAAACTCATGTACTAATTTTAGTGTCTTGTTTACTAATATAATTTTCTCATCATCACTCAATTTAATTTGACTACACACCATTACCCTTGTTTTCATTTTGTTGGACATTCATATTATATCCTCCTTCAAAAATACTGTTCATTCCGTTCAAGTGCTCTTTCAAGTCCTTCACTTCTCTGACAGAATTAAAATGTCATTGGCAAACCACAAAGTCTTTATTTCTTCTCCCTGGACTTCAATTCTTTCTCCAAATGTTTCTTTGCTTTCCTTTACTGCTACCAGTGTAAACACTGCATAACACTGGGTGTATGCTACACTCCTGTCTCACACATTTCCCAAGCAGTACTTCCCCCTCATGCCTTTTGATTCATGTAAGTGCTGTCTTGTATCTGCATAAGCTGTAAATAACCTTTTTCTCCCTGTATTTTATCCCTGCTGGCTTCAGAATTTCAATGAGTGTATTCCAGTCAACATTGTCAAAAGCTTTCTCTAAGTCAACAAATGCTATAAACATAGGTTTGCCTTCGTTAACCTTGCTTCTAAGTGAAGTTGTAGGGTCAGTGTTGCCACACAAGTTCCTGTATTTATCTGAAATCCAGACCTACGTTTCCCAAGATTGGCTTTAACCAGTTCTGCATTCTTCTGTAAATAATTTTTGTCATTATTTTGCAACTGTGATTTATGAAACTGATAGTCTGGTAATTTTCACACCTGTCAGCACTTGCCTTTTTTGGACTTGAAGTTATTATCTTCTTCTTATAATCTGATGGTATTTCCCAGGTCTCATATATCCTGCACACCAAGCGGAATGGTTTGTTCATAGCTGGCTGGCTCTCCCAAGGATGTCAGCACTTCTTAGGGAATTTTGTTTCCTGCAGGGGCCTTGTTTCAGATTAGGTCTTTCAGTGCTCTGTCAAATTCTTCTCCCAGTACCATATTTCCCATCTCATCTTCTTCTATTTCCTCTTCCCATCCTATAAAATGGCCTTCAAGAACATATTCATTATACAGTCCCTCTATGTATTCCTCCCACCTTTCCATTCTTTGCTTAGTTCTGTTCTTCCATCTGAGCTCTTGATATTTTTTCCCCACAGGCCTCTTTAATTTTCCCAAAGGCGGTATCTACCTTTCCCCTATTTGTATGTGATTCCATAGCTATGCATTTGTCCTCTGGTCATTCCTGCTTAACCATTTTCTCTTTCTGTCAATCTCGTTTTTCGACATCTATATTTGGTTTCACCTGCTGTGATATCCAAGGATTTCTACGGGACAATGCCATTTTATCTGTTTGATCCTCTGCTGCCTTCATTATTTTGTCTCTCAAAGCTACACATTCATATTTTACTGTGTTCCTTTCCCATTTCAGTCAAGCATTGCCTAATGCTACCTCTGAAACTCTCAAAACCTCTGGTTCTTTCAACTTGGACAGGTCTCACTTCCTTAATTTGCTACCTTTTTGCTGTTTCTTCAAATCTTATTCTTTATTCTCTGTCTCACTTTTATGCAATTGATCTGAAACATTCTTATGTCTCCAGGTCTCTTCCATGAATAAAACCATATTTCACAACTCTTAAACGAAGTTTTAGCGATTATTAAATTATGGCCCATGCAAAATTCTACTGGACAGCTTCCTTTTTCATTCCTCTTCCTCAGTCCATATCCTCCTATTATTTTTCTTTCTCTTCCTTTTCCTACTATCTAATTACACGTCCCTCATCACAATTAAATCTTCCTCTCCATTATCTGAATAATTACTTTTACCTCATCATACATTCTTTCAGTCTCTTCATCATCTACAGACCAAGTTAGCATATAAACTTGAGCCACTAAGGTGGGAATTGGCTTTGAGCCCAACTTAGCTATGGTAATGTGTTCACTATGCTGTTCATAGTTGTTTATCAGCATTCCTGTTTCCTTATTCCTCATTAGACCTTCTCCTCTATTACCACTATTTGATTTTGTATCTATAACCCTGTACTCATATGACCAGACACTCTGTTTGTCTGCCACTGAATTTCACTAATTACCACTACATCTAACTTCAACCCGTCCAGTTCCTTTTTTAAATTTTTTAATCTACCTGCCTGATTAAAGGATCTAACATTTCATTCTCTGACGTGTAAAATTCCAGTTTTACATGTCCTGATGATGACATCCCCCTTAGTAGTCCCTGCTCAGTGATCCAAATTGGTGACTAATAAACCTCTTGAGTATTTTACCCAAGAGGATGCCATCATCATTTAACCATACAATAGAGCAGCACTCAAATGGAAATGGAACACTTACCACAAAGGAACCATGGAATGGTTCCATTCAAAAGCAATCACCACATGCTTTAAAGACATTTATCCCACTGGGAGATGAGATAGTCAAATTCTTCTTATAGAACATTGTTGGTCACTGATGGATCGAAAAGTCTATTTTACTTTTCCCTCACTCTTGCACTTCCTTCTCCAACTCAATGTGACATCTATGTATGTCTTCCTGCAGGTCACCAAAGATGTGGAAACCACAGAGTGAAGGATCCTCACATCATGGAAGATGTTGCTGTGTTTCTCAATCATACTGCTGATGTGAAACCTTTGTCTAATTGGCATGCAACAGGATGATTCCTGCTGGCAGCATTCTTTTTACTAACTTTTTGACTTTATGGCATGTCACAGTTTCAATAAAGTGTCTTCATAGCCTGCATGTTGATTTTGGTTCCATGCTCAATGAACTTGATGAGCAGAGGGGCCCCTGCAGTCAAAGAAGAAGTTCAACATTACCTTGCCAGAATTTGTGTGAAAAGATCTGGTTTCTTTGGTGGTGCAGATGTGAGATATTTACACTGTTACCTTGCCATTTTCCATCAGGCTGTCAGAATGCTGTCGAATGGAGTCATCCTGTTGCATGCTAATGCCCACTCAACACTGGCAATTGGACAAAGACTATGTTTCAGTGTTTTGGTTGGGAAATGCTGCAACATCCTCCATACAGGCTGGATCTTTCACTGTATGATTCTCACATCTTTGGCAACCTGAAGAAAGACATATGTGAGGGTCAGTTTCAATTGGATGAGGAAATGCAAGAGTCAGTGCGGTTCAGTAGCCAACCACATTCTATGAAACAGGAATTGATCATCTCTTCTCCTGGTAGGATAAATGTCTTAACGCATATGGTGATTATTTTTGAATAGAAATATTCCATGATCCTGTGAGGCTGCTGTTCAATTTTCATTTGCCTCCCCCTCATCGTTTCCCCTTTCTCATTTGCAGTACAAGCACAGCAGCGCCATGTTGGCTGATGTTACAAGACGAGATAAGTTGATCATCCAGAGTGTTCTCCCTGCAACTACCAGAAAGGCTGCTGCCCCTCTTCAGGAACCATGTGTTTGTCTGTCCTCTCAACAGATACCCCTCCATCGTGGTTGCACTTATGATGCAGCTATACATATCAGTGAGGCACACAAGCCACCCCAACATGGAAAGTACTTGGTTTATAGTCGAGTCTTACCAGACAGAAGAATAATTCTCTTGTAATCTTATTAACACCCTATTTTCTTGATGAAACATGTCCCAATGATTACCTTTGGAGTAATTACTAGCTTGCTAAGTTACAGATCAAGAGATTCATTTACCAATACTTAACTTCTGAAAGTGAAATGTCAGTCTGCTGACACAAAAACCACAAAGCAGAAGAGATAAACAATGGAAAATCCAGGCTGGAATGTAACAATATTAGAGAAGGAAAGTTGATACTCACCATATAGCAGAGATGCTGAGTCGCGATAGAAGCAACAAAAAGATTCACACAATTATAGCTTTTGGGCACTGTGGCCGAGCAGTTCTAGGCGCTTCAGTCCAGAACTGCACTGCTGCTACAGTTTCAGGTTCGAATCCTGCCTCAGGCATGGATGTGTGTGAGTCCTTAGTTAGGTTTAAGTAGTTCTTAGTCTAGGGGACTGCACTGCTGCTTTGGTTGCAGGTTCGAATCCTGCCTCAGGCATGGATGTGTGTGATGTCCTTAGGTTAGTTAGGTTTAAGTAGTTCTTAGTCTAGGGGACTGATGACCTCAGATGTTAAGTCCCGTAGTGCTTAGAGCCATCTGAACCATTTTAGCTTTCAGCCATTAAGGTCTCTGTCAGCAATAGATACACAATACAAACATGCACACACATATTGCAGTGTGGTTTCAGTTGTCTGAGACTGTAGTCGTGTGTGCAAGTTGCATTTGTGTGTGTGTGTGTGTGTGTGTGTGTGTGTGTGTGAGTTTGTGTGTGTTTGTGTGTTTGTGTGTGTGTGTGTGTGTGTGTGTGTGTGTGTGTGTGTGTGTGTGTGTGTGTGTGTGTGTGTGTGTGTGCATGTTTGTATATGTGACTATTGCTGACAAGGCCTAATTGGCCGAAAGCTATAACTGTGTGAAGATTTTTGTTGTGCCTATCGCAACTCAGCATCTCTGATATATGGTGACTAGCAACTTTCCTTCTGTAATATTGTTACAAAGCAGAAGGATTCTGAGCTCTCAGGAGTTGAAAACACTGAAAAGTTGATGCAGGTCACTCAGTTGCTGTCTCCTGCTGTACTACCTTGTGTTTCCAGATCCTTTAATGTGATTCAGCAGGCAAAGAGAAGTGCAATTTGGTATTCACTAACCTGATGGAATTACAACTAAAAAACTAGTTTTTTCCTTTACTTTTTTAGTGCAGTGTGACAGGTTTTATCCATCTAGTTGCATCTGCCAAATCTCAGTGATTTCCAAAGGATGTTCTGATAAGTATAACATATCAGTTTTTATTTTCCTATACTACTATCATAATTTTTAATGCTGTTTTTATTGTAACTATATTTTTTTCAGCTCTACATTTCATAAAAATTTGGCCTGCAAAAAGACTTTGTGGAACACTGGAGTCTATGAGGTTATACTGAAAAGTAATACCTCTGAATTTTAAATGCGAAAACTCTTAAAGCTTTTCAAATAAAATAAATGTTATTAACATTTACACCTTTATTTTTCATGTCTACATATTTATTTCTCAACATAGTCACCCTAGTGACAAATGCATTACTCCCAGCAAGAGACCAGTTCATTGACACCATCGCTTTAGGATGTTTGGCTTTGTTGATGGAGACACAACCTAATGTCTGCTTTCACTGCTTCATGGCTATCAAAGTAAAACCGTTGAAGGTGACCTTTAAGTTTTGGAAACAAGTGAAAATCGGCTGGGGAAAGTTGGGACCATATGGAGGCTGATCAATGACAGTGAACCCAAAGCAGTGGATGTTGCAGATATTACAGCACTCATGTGTGGTCTGGCATTTTCATGGTGAAGGAGAGTGTCCTCCATGTGTGGACATATTCTTCAAATTTGTAACTCCATTACAGCATGCTGTTTCTCATGCACTAACATAGTTACTCTACACTCTGCAATATTACACATCACAATATGGAGCTCTCTAGTGGCAGAGGACTGCAAGTATGTAGACATGTAGAATAAAGATGTAAAATGTTAACAATTTTTGTTTTATTTAAAAAGCCTTAAGAGTTTTCATAGAAAAACTTTGGCAGCATTACTTTTCAGCACACCCTCATATTATCTTCAGAAGCCTTCAATTAGTTAACAAGTACATGTGTAGTTAGCATTAAATAGAAATTCTCTCAATATTAAAGCTTGTGCAGTGAATAGAAATTCACGCTTTATTTTGTCAAAACTAAGTATTAAATGAAGAAGTTTGCAATGTGTTGGCTCAAAATGAAATTTTTCCTGAAAACATTCTTGGCTCCCTTTTTTAATTGAATGCTTTCATCTACTTCACAAAGACTATAGTATATAGTTAAGGTATATAACTATAGTATGTACAAAGCTGATATTTGCTTTGCTAATTAGAAACTTTATCCCTATTTTTTCCAGGGACTGTATTGTTTTGCAGTGGGGTGAGCATTACATTTGGGAGGAAACATTGGTTAAGATTCTTGGTCGCAATGAAAACAATGAAACTGATTTAGATGCACTAAAATATTTTGCTTCTTGTACTCAGCAAGAGGAGAGAATAGACAAGTAAGTATAAGGCCTCATGTACTCACTTCTTAATTATTAATGTAAAAACTTGTGCCTAGTCACCATACTACATTATTTTGAAGCATTCATTAGTCATCTATTGGGAACATGGTGGTAATTATAGAGATGTGACTATTTTCCAGCTGTTTCATTTTAAACAAAAAAGAATTCCAGCATCAAATTAGACAAACAGCTAGCAAAAAAATTAGGTAATATGAGGAAACAAAAAAACCAGAGACCAGATCTTTAGGCATCATAAATCATTCAAACAGACAGAGAAAAAGGCATTATAAATACTTAAAATGGCAATACAGGAAAATCTTACATTATACTTATACATTTACTAGTGTGCACAATTCAGACAATAACACAATCAGTGTAATTGTTAATATCATGCTGTATTGTATTTTAAAAATAACTTTAAAGTGTTAAACCAAATGCTTAATGTATTTGACAAAAAATGAAAATGTCCCTTAAAAGCCTATGCACTGAAATGTTCTATAAGCTTATTGGTTTCATGACAACCAAATGCTTCCTTAAATTTTTCAGAGTCATGTTCGGTGTCCTGGCAGACAATATATTTTTTTATCTGAGAAAATAACTGCTCAACATCTACAGAAGCAGTTGGCACAAATATAAAAGACTGATCTATTATAGGGTCCACTTCTGCTACAACAGAATTGTCATCTTCTAGAGTTTTTGAGAAGTTTATCAAGATAAGGATTTTTGAAAGCACCATTTTACACTTTTCCCTCATAAAGAAACACCATTTCTTTGGCAAACTCTCTATTCTTTGTGTTGCATCATCCACAATTTTCACTGACTTTGTCAAAGGTTGCTCTGTTTCTTGAAGCTGGCAGATCCTTGTGGTAGGAAACTGAACTCAGCTACAGTGAAAAATGAGTCATTTATCACTTTCGAAGATTCTAGAAGTTTCTTTACTGCTACAATTATAGAAGCTTTATCCTCCAGAGTGATGACCACATGCTATATGCCTACCAGAGAAATTTGAGGCTAATTAAACTACTGCTGCAATTCATAACCACTGTTCTGTTATAATAGGCTGAGGATGCTTGATAAAGGGAGACCAGAGCAAGTAAGTGATGATAAGGCATAACCAAGTTTAATAAATTTAATTTTTGGGGATGGTTTGGTTTTCTTTGCACTTAACAAATTGTGATGTTATTGTATTGTACCTAATAGTATAATTTTTTATTTTAATATAATCCAATTATTTCACCAATTTTATAAGTTAATGCAAAAGTGTCATCTTATCCCAGTACTGGGGCAAGATGACTTCATTCACAAGGCAAGACAGCATTACTGATAAAAGTTGAATTTATTTTTATTCCTGTAAGTATAAGAAAGTAAATTAATTAATTAAACATTGCTATGTATTTTCTACTCAACAGTATTTAATGAAAGGATTATTCTATTTAAAATTAATAAAATGCTAGACCAATGTTTTTCACTAACAATTTTTTCCACATTCCACTTGTGTATGGTTTGCAAAACTCTATCCCCAGTCTTCTCATGGACATTCAACACAGATTCGTTATAAGCAGGACACAGCTTGTACCTTCTTTGGAAAGTTTTCTTTATTGTTTTAAATGTTCTAGTTTCACCTATTGTGTGTCATTATCAACCAACATCAAGTTATAATGCTAAGTTTGTTAAAACAGTTGAACTTTGTATACTGTACGAATCACATTGTCTTTCTTAAAGCAATAGCTTAAAATCAAAAACACATTGGCACCAGTTTCAATTAATGGGACCAGCATTTGTTGAATATCCTAATTCTTCATTTAGCTCTACCTGATATCCATCAGGACATTCATTTGGAGTTTCTATGTTTTGACCTTTAGATGCTGCAGCCTAAAAGGAGAATTTTCAGTTTCAGCATGGCTCATTTTCTGTAATTTTTGCCACATAAAGACCCTCCTCATTAAACAAAAGGAATTGATAAGGATTGACTCACAATTTCTGAACTGATTAATTGCTTTACCAACTGAAACTGCTATGAAATAAACATTGTTGAGTAGATCACGAGGTTGTTATCTTGCCCCATTCAACTTGCTCCTGTTGACTATATTAAAAGCCTTTGAATTTTTGAGTACCATTTAGAAGAATATGAGACAGTGAAATAGTGACCATGAAACTCACATTGTTTATTTATCCATCTGCAACAACGCACACCACTGTACATGCTAACAGCCTAATCTTTGGTTCTAGATTATTGAACTTTCCTTTTATGCTTATAGCATATCAGATGATAACATACAATTCGTCCTCACTGTTGGAGCATTGGACTCACAAATTTTGTTATTGAATGTTGTGTATAACATGCCTCCTGAGGGAAAACATACATATGTTAAGAAGTTCTGCTGGCTGTGCAGACCAATGGACGTCCACATCCAACAAGTGCTAAAAAGTGAAGCTATTGGTGGCAAGACCCCTACCATTTTTGGTGTCACCTACAATCACTGGTTTCTGCAAATGAAATTTATGATGCTACACTCAAACAGATTTGATTCAGCCAGTTACACTTCAGGTGAAAAGCACACTAATTTCCAGTACTTTCTCACCTTTTGACTCACTATTATTGACTTTGGTTCATGTTTATCATGTTCTATCATTCAGTGACACAAGTGGGCTGCCACAAAGTTTGACCAAGAGTAAGGCATGATTGTCAGTTGTGGGTTACAACCTGCTTAACTTGTCAGTCAGCCAAAGTTGGAAACCATATTCACACACATCTCAGCTCCTCTGGGGAACCAGCATGTCCACATATCCACATAGACCTCATAAGACCATTACAGCCTGTACAGGGATTCACATATATTCTGAGCTATTATGTTGTTGTTGTGGTATTCAGTCCTGGGACTGGTTTGATGCAGTTCTCCATGCTACCCTATCCTGTGCAAGCTTCTTCATCTCCCAGTACTTATTGCAACCTACATCCTTCTGAATCTGTTTAGTGTATTCATCTCTTGGTCTCCCTCTACGATTTTTACCCTCCATGCTGCCCTCCAATGCTAAATTGGTGATCCCTTGATGCCTCAGAACATGTCCTACCAACTGGTCCCTTCTTCTTGTCAAGTTGTGCCACAAACTCCTCTTCTCCCCAATTCTATTCAATACTTCCTCATTAGTTATGTGATCTACCCATCTACCCTTCAGCATTCTTCTGTAGCACCACATTTCGAAAGCTTCTATTCTCTTCTTGTCCAAACTATTTATCATCCATGTTTCACTTCCATACATGACTACACTTCATACAAATACTTTCAGAAACGACTTCCTGACACTTAAATCTACACTCAATGTTAACAAATTTCTCTTTTTCAGAAACGCTTTCCTTGCCATTGACAGTCTACATTTTATATCCTCCCTACTTTGACCATCATCAGTTATTTTGCTCCCCAAATAGCAAAACTCATTTACTACTTTAAGCATCTCATTTTCTAATCTAATTCACTCAGCATCATCCAACTTAATTCAACTACATTCTATTATCCTCGTTTTGCTTTTGTTGATGTTCATCTTATATCCTCCTTTCAAGACACTGTCCATTCTGTTCAACTGCTCTTCCAAGTCCTTTGCTGTCTCTGAAGAATTACAATGTCATCGGCGAACCTCAAAGTTTTTATTTCTTCTCCATGGATTTTAATACCTACTCTGAATTTTTCTTTTGTTTCCTTTACTGCTTGCTCAATATACAGACTGAATAACATCGGGGAGAGGCTACAACCCTGTCTCACTCCCTTCCCAACCACTGCTTTCCTTTCATGCCCCTCGACTCTTATAACTGCCATCTGGTTTCTATACAAATTGTAAATAGCCTTTCAATCCCTGTATTTTACCCTTGCCACCTTCAGAATTTGAAAGAGAGTATTCCAGTCAACATTGTCATAAGCTTTCTCTAAGTCTACAAATGCTAGAAACGTAGGTTTGCCTTACCTTAATCTTTCTTCTAAGATAAGTCGTAAGGTCAGTATTGCCTCACGTGTTCCAATATTTCGACGGAATCCAAACTGATCTTCCTCGAGGTCGGCTTCTACCAGTTTCTCCATTCGTCTGTAAGGAATTCATCTTAGTATTTTGCAGCTGTGACTTATTAAACTGATAGTTCGGTAATTTTCACATCTGTCAACACCTGCTTTCTTTGGGATTGGAATTATTATATTCTTCTTGAAGTCTGAGGGTATTTCGCCTGTTTATACATCTTGCTCACCAGATGGCAGAGTTTTATCAGGACTGGCTCTCCCAAGGCCGTCAGTAGTTCTAGTGGAATGTTGTCTACTTCCGGGGCCTTGTTTCAACCCAGGTCTTTCAGTGCTCTGTCAAACTCTTCACACAGTATCGTATCTCCCATTTCATCTTCATCTACATTCTCTTCCATTTCCATAATATTTTCCTCAAGTACATTGCCCTTTTATACAATGATCAAAGTAGAGAAACTTGTTGATGTTGACAGGTTGCTAATCAAACAACTTTAAAATACAAACAAGTTTCATTACAACTAAAAGTCGTGTAAATGAGCAAAACATATTAACCATAATTAAAATTTTGATCTTATTTTGTATGTACCATTCAGGTTATTGTAGTTTTTACTTTTTTCAGTAATACAGTAGAGTTTAAAAGTTAATTTCCTTTACTTTGTATCCAAATTCTTACAATTCACCAGGTGATACTCTTGTAAAAAATTCTCAGCACTATGAAGTGAATCCTGGAGCAAAAAAATGGACACCTGCAAGTATGTTCACATCAAAAATGGACATCTGCACATTTTGGTTTCAAAGATGGATGTCTTTATTTTCAAAAGCAATTTTAAGTGATTTCTCTAATTACTACTTTTGTGTACTTTGCAGAACCATTTCTGCTCTATTAAAGTTAATTATGCCTAAAGCAGCATGGAAGTATACAAGCTCTACACTTTGCAATAAAAAATGATGTTTTTCTCAGTTTCTTGCAAATGACAGATGTCCAACTTTGATAGTAAGCTACTCAATTGAATAAGGTGGTATAAATATTATACATTTTGTTACTGTAATCAGATGTGAAAATCAAGGAACACAATACCCTGAAGAAAAGCAGAGAGATCTCACATACACAAAGATGTTGTTAGATCATCAATCACATAGGCAAAAAGATAGTCCACACTTTCAGTTGTACGTTCAGAGTACCAATACATAGCGCCCTTCACTTTTGAAGGCCAGACCTACAAACAAATCAGGGGAACGGCCATGGGAACCAGGATGGCTCCCTCCTATGCCAATCTCTTCATGGGCCGCGCGGAGGAGGCTTTCCTGAAGACCCAACAGCTGCTTCCCCTGGCCTGGTATAGGTTTATAGATGACATCTTTGTGGTCTGGACTCATGGTGAAGAAACACTCCTTAATTTCCTCCATAACCTCAACTCCTTTTCGAATCTGAATTTCACCTGGTCCTTCTCCAAAACCCAAGCCACCTTCCTGGATGTTGACCTTCATCTTGTTGAAGCTCACATCCACACCTCTGTCCATATCAAACCCACAAACAAACAACAGTACCTTCACTTTGATAGCTGCCATCCTTTCCACATCAAACGCTCCCTCCCCTACAGCCTAGGTATTCGTGGCAAACGTATCTGCTCCAGTGACGAATCCCTCAACAACTATACCAATAACCTGACCAGTGCTTTCCTCTCCCGCAACTATCCTGCAGACCTTGTCCACAAACAGATTTCCCGAGCAATACATTCCTCCCCGTCCAACAACAATGTTCCTACCCCCAGACCACACAGAAGCATCCCCCTTGTCACCCAATATTATCCTGGCCTCGAAAACATCAACAAATTACTCCGCCAGGGATATGACTTTCTCAAGTCAGCCCCTGAAATGAGATCATCCCTTGACAAAATTCTCCCCACACCACCCAGAGTTGCCTTTCATCGCCCCCCTAATCTCCGTAACATCCTTGTTAAACCCTACAATATTCCCAGACTATCTTCTCTACCCAGCGGTTCCTACCCCTGTAACCGACCCCGCTGCAAAACCTGCCCCATGCATCCCCCCACAACCACCTACTCCATCCCTGCTACTGGTAAAACATACACAATTCAAGGCAGGGCTATGTGTGAAACTACACATGTCATTTATCAACTGACATGCCTGCACTGCACAGCCTTTTACATCGGCATGACAACAACCAAACTGGCTGAGCGCATGAACGGACACAGACGAACTGTCCGCCTAGGAGATGCCCAATACCCAGTAGCGGAGCATGTCCTCCAGAATGATTCTAGGGACCTAGGAACCTGCTACACCGTATGTGCCATTTGGCTTCTCCCACCCAACACCAGTCCCTCTGAACTACGGAGATGGGAACTTGCACTCCAACACATCCTTTCATCCCGCTATCCTCCTGGACTGAACCTACGTTAAACAACCTCACTCCCATTCGCTCTTCAGTCTTCTCCTCTTTCCCTTTCCTCTTTAGCCATCTTTTTATCCTACATAGTTGTGTTTATCTTTATACTATATACCTCTTTACTTCTGTATGCATCCTCTTTGGTTTGAAGCTGGCACAGTACTTACATTAGAATATCTTTGGCTTCCCTCTGACAACCATGCCTCCATCCTTGCTACCCTCCCTGTTTACCTTTCCCTGTTGCTTCATAACCTGGGTTGTGAGTAACTGAATCCACTTTCCCTTCTTCCCTTTTTTCCCCTCTCTCCTCCCTGATGAAGGAACAAAGTTCCGAAAGCTAGGAATGTAAATTTTCAGTTCTGTTTTATGTGTATCTATCGGCTGTACTGAGCTGAGGTAAGTACTGGCCAGCCCCTCTATCTATTTGTTAGTATTTGTTTCACATCTTATATGAGATTTTCCATTAATCATTTGGAGAACAAGGATCTTTTGGCAATCAAAACTCAAGAGAAAACAGCCTGTCTACCTCTGTATCTCTGAGCAATAGGTCTGTGGGTCTCCAATTTTAATTGATGAAGATTTGTTTTGAAAACAATGTTAAGTTCCCAAAAGGATATTAGTCTTGTATGTCAACCACATGTGCAACAGAATGCCAGTTCAACTTAAATCTTATTTTGTCAAGAAGAAAAACACTTTGCAACTTTTTTTAAGTTTAATTTTATTTATTTAAATGTATTTTAAGTGTAATAAAGATTCTGAAGAAAGAATGAGTCTCTCAGAAAAATCAAACAATGGAAAATCCAGGATGGAATGAACAATATTATGAAAAGAATAGTTGCTTCTCACCATATAGCAGAGATACTGAGTCACAGATAGGCGCAACAAAAAGACTGTCAGAAAATGGGTCAAAAGCTTATGTAGTGACAGTCTCTCTTGTTGTGCCTATCTGTGACTCAGCATGTCTGCTATAAGGTGAGTAGCAACTATCCTTTTCTAAGAAAAATATTAGCTTCAAGAAGAAGGTTTTCACTTCTGTGTTACCTTCATGTAATTTTAAAACAAGCAAGTGTACTGTAACGACATATAGATTTGTTTATAAACGATTTTCTTTCCACATATGACCATGTGTAGACTTCGTCACCTACATCAGTTACAACCCACTTCAAAATTATTTATATTCTTTTTAAACTGTCTCAGAGTGGTTCTTGAACGAAACTGTAAAACATCATTTGAGTCGTATGCACAGAATTACGTCACTCGGGCCAACTGGTTTGCGTAAACTTTTTCAATTTTAGATGTCGTTTGTTTCTCCTCAGAAATTATATTGATACACGTTATCTGATTTAATCGATATTAGAACCACATTGGATAAACTTTTTGAGATTCAAAGTCGCGATGAACGCTGTCAAAATTCAATAATCTTGTCAAATATATTATTAATTCATTCACATAATTCTTCATAAATAAATCCTCGGAACACGTATTTCAACTTTAGTAGCATCCACTAGTTTATTATCTTCCTACATACAGACGTGAACCTGAGCCTTGACGAGACAAAACTAACATTTTCAATTAGATTAAACTTCCTATGATATCATTGTTGTACAAAACATTACAAATTCTCAATTATTTAATTTTTAGAAGCACGACACAACAACTCGGTTTCAGGATCTTCTGTTACTCTTTGGCTGTCAACCCGCGACGTATAGTGGCCAGCAATAATCTCTCTGGTCCCGGCAACGAAGATGCTGTCTCCGTTCGTTGCGCCGCCCTCTCCGTACATGAAACATAAAAAGAAATACAAAAACTTTAGACACTTCACAACCATTACAAATATTACAAAAATACATAAACAAAACTAAATTAAACTTATATTCACCTGCA
This sequence comes from Schistocerca piceifrons, assembly GCF_021461385.2. Classification (NCBI taxonomy): domain Eukaryota; kingdom Metazoa; phylum Arthropoda; class Insecta; order Orthoptera; family Acrididae; genus Schistocerca; species Schistocerca piceifrons. The sequence goes on from NC_060138.1 coordinate 801,478,330, forward strand.
AACTGGTATGACACTGGTGGATGGGTGACGCTTCAATTTCGTCCCACTACATACCCCACCCACAAGCTCAGTTTGTCAGGTTTTAACCGAAAATAAAACTTTTTCTGTATACAATATTTAACTGTTAATACATTTTCCTCACATTTTACGTACTCTAGAGTCCTTGCTCTTAGATAGATTTAATCCTTTTACTACGATATTATTGTGACTATTTGTCATTTACTCTTAATTGTGCTATTATGGTAATTCATAACCGAATATATGGAGATTACTCCTTTTCATTTATTAGTTGCTAGTAAATACTAATTTAGTATGTTCTTTAACGTTGTTACATTAGGACAGAGCGTTCAAATTGTGATAGATTAGTTTCAGTTTTATTCATTTACTAGAGTTATTCTTTCCAAAAATGTATATCACTAATAAGTTTCTCACAATAACTATTAGTACTATTTACTTTACGCCATTCTTTTCCCAAATCTTTATTTATGCCTGAGGTCAAGAAGAAACCAAGCAAAACTTTCTTTAGTATCTCGGCATGGCTTTCTTTACCTTCGGACACCTGTTGGGTAATGGCAATTTATTTAGGAGAAACAAGCGAGAGAGCCCCGTTTGGTGTGTTCTATATTAACACTATTACAAATCTCTATTAAAGGCACTCTGCTATGTTCTCGTGAGCCATATAGCTCTGGACGCCCATGGTCCCTAAAATTATTAACCATCCCCTTTGGTTCCTACTATCCGAGTAAATATAAAAATATACAAAATTCCTTCTGACCTAATAACAGAATTTCTTCCATATAAATCCTCTTTTAGTTACCTTTCTCTTTTTGAAGTACCGGTAGATTATTGTAGAACACTTGTTTAAGCTTCCTGTCATTTCTTTAAAATAACACGTAACTATCACGAAAAACTTCACATGAATAAACTATGAACGCTCTTCCATATGTAACATATACTAAATATTAACTTATTTAGGAATGAAGGGTTTCATTTGATCAAAACTATATAATCCTTTAATTACACCTGATGAAGGTTCCATAAGAAGTAACGCTTTGGGATGTACAATCTTATGTACAACATATGGACCTTCAAAGATAAAGAAGAATTTTCTACATTCCTTACTGATCTTCGAACTTTTAGGATGAGATCGTACTAATACAAGATCTCCTACCTGAAATGAGGGTTCTATAGCATGTTGATTATAACTTTTAATTCTCCGTTCAGCATTTTTAACAATCTGTTCGCAAACTTTTTCGTCTGGATAGACAATTCGTAGAATAACATTTTTCTTTCCTTTATATAATACGGTAACCTACTAATTAGGACTCATATTAGGTGACTTTCAATAATTGGTTCTTCAATTAATTTAGCACGGTTTAAATGCCATTCGAAATAATTCCTATAACCTCCCCACCGTTTAGAATATGGAGGAGGGTCTAACAACTCTAAAGTTAAGTGTTGTTGTTTTCCTCTTGACCAATAATTTTGTTTAAACTGCTTAACAAAATCATCCCAGTCCCTAAATTCAGTTCTATGCAGTACTGCCCATTCCGCAGCTTCTGCTTCTAAATGTCCTATTACAAATTGAATCCATTTTTCATTACTCCATTTAGGAGATAATGAAGTTTCAAAAGCTTTTATAAAGATTATAGGGTGAAGTTCACCTCCTGGTTTGAATGCAGGAAATAAACTTGCTACATTTGAATTTGTCGTTATTTCAGCCCAAAATTTGTTTAGATTTCAGAGACAGAGTTGCATCGGATTGGCTTGCCGTGATTTCTTTATTCGTATTGTTGTCGTCCGAGCTAGCAAACTCGATGCGACTGTTGTCTCTGATTACGTTATTGCTTCTACTACTTGAAATGTTTTCATTATTATCTAATTCCGATAACCATTTAGTAATTTCCTGTATTCGCATTTCTGTATTGGATACGTGATTAGCTAATAACAATTCTTCACTGTGTTCATGATGTGAACGCTCTGTACCTTCGCAATGTTATTATCTTTGGCAGTCTCAAGGTTACTGCATATTTCAGTAATTAAAAATTTCATGTTTTCTATTTTGGTATGATCTTTTTCTACTCGATGAGTTAATATCTCTAATTCTACATTATCTATTGAAGAAATCTCTACAGGTTTGGTAGAAACCCCTTTAATAGATTCTAATAATTCTCTACGAACAGTTTCTGTTTGCATAGAAAATTCATCTCATAACTTATTGTTATTTTTCTCTATTTCATTTACAACTAAGACATTGACATTATCTAGTCTCTTGGTTAAGTCAGTAATATCATTTTGCATGCGAGCTTTTTCCTCACGCGATTCCTGGATATGTTCTTCTAACCTTTTACAATTATCAGCAATCTTATTACTAAGTCCTACTAGTTTTTCCTGCATTTCAACTTTAGAAGCCTCTATTTTATCGCTTAATTCTCGACTGGTTTCATTAAGATGTTCCTGTAACCTGTCTGTAGATTTTGTTAGCTCCCCTTTTAATCTAGCATTAGACTGTTTTAATTCCTCTTTCAATCTAGCAGTAGATTCTTCATTAGATTGTTTTAATTCCTCTTTTAATCTAGCAGGAGATTCTTCATTAGATTGTTTCAATTCCTCTTTTAAACTAGCAGTAGATTCTTCATTAGATTGTTTCAATTTAGCGATCACCCTAAAAAGGGATCTCACGCTCCTATCGGACATAGATTGCTCTTCGTCTGACATTTCACTCCCCGACATTATTGTAAGATATTAACTAGTTACACACGCAGACTTGTAATCAACAACCCTGTAAAAGCACACTCCCTATGTACAACACTCCACTTCCAACTTGAAACAAACTCACCGGACACTAATATTGTAGTTTGTAGTTCTCGGTGATCAGTGTGCTGCTATGGGCTGCAGAAGTAACAGCCGTTGATGCAGCCGCTGAGATGCTGCGACCCCGCTTCCGCAACCGGCAGGACGCTGAGTCCAACACCGGAGACGTCACTGGCTGCAACCACGCCCGGCCCCACCGTCGACAGGCGAAGCCCTCAGCAACACCTCTAATACCAGCCAGAGGAACGCCCCCCCCCCCCCCCCCCCCTCCGCTGACGTACGGGGCCTGTTAGTTTAGGGAGAAAAAAGGTTGTTGGGGTTTGCAGCGTTCAGCTGCTGCCCAACAGATGCGCCTTCTCGTGGAATAACTGCGTGACCGTACTGCTTGGCTGCGCTCTGTCAGTTGCCCACACCCGCGAAGTTGCCGCTAGCTGGTGAAGGCTCCACGAAGACTCGCGTCGACTTGCGAAGGACTCTTGATGTTTTAATTGTCTTGTACCTGTGTGCCTTAGATGCACACAAGTCCTGTTTATAAGGTCGCCACGGTGTAGTGTAATGACGTATAGATTTGTTTATAAACGATTTTCTTTCGACATATGACCATGTGTAGACTTCGTCACCTACGTCAGTTACAACCCACTTCAAAATTATTTATATTCTTTTTAAACTGTCTCAGAGTGGTTCTTGAACGAAACTGTAAAACATCATTTGAGTCGTATGCACAGAATTACGTCACTCGGGCCAACTGGTTTGCGTAAACTTTTTCAATTTTAGATGTCGTTTGTTTCTCCTCAGAAATTATATTGATACACGTTATCTGATTTAATCGATATTAGAACCACATTGGATAAACTTTTTGAGATTCAAAGTCGCGATGAACGCTGTCAAAATTCAATAATCTTGTCAAATATATTATTAATTCATTCACATAATTCTTCATAAATAAATCCTCGGAACACGTATTTCAACTTTAGTAGCATCCACTAGTTTATTATCTTCCTACATACAGACGTGAACCTGAGCCTTGACGAGACAAAACTAACATTTTCAATTAGATTAAACTTCCTATGATATCATTGTTGTACAAAACATTACAAATTCTCAATTATTTAATTTTTAGAAGCACGACACAACAACTCGGTTTCAGGATCTTCTGTTGCTCTTTGGCTGTCAACCTGCGACGTATAGTGGCCAGCAATATTCTCTCTGGTCCCGGCAACGAAGATGCTGTCTCCGTTCGTTGCGCCGCCCTCTCCGTACATGAAACATAAAAAAAAAATACAAAAACTTTAGACACTTCACAACCATTACAAATATTACAAAAATACATAAACAAAACTAAATTAAACTTATATTCACCTGCAAACTGGTATGACACTGGTGGTTGGGTGACGCTTCAATTTATATGTAGGTTATATGTAGTTTCAAGAAGAGTTTTTGTTACTGGTGTTTAATGTTTTATATATCATATAAAGGAAGCAGTCAGCTAAACTCAAGAATGGTTCCAACTTCAGAAAGGCATTCAGATCTACCAGGTCCATTTTCTTATCATGTAAAACAAAAAGTGAGAAGTTGTCATGTCTCAAGAAGATATTTAGCTTTAAAATGGTTTTTAATTCTTTAAATTCAGTGTAGCTTAAAAAGCAGGAAGAAGCAGGCTAAGGAAGAGTTTTAATTTAAAGAAGAGTTTCAATTTTAATTTCCTCCATTCAGTGTATGAAGCAAGAAGACCACAAGTTTTTTAGTAATTGCAGTCAGCAGTGAATCCCAGTCTGAGAGGGTGAGGTTAACATGATGCAATGGAAAAAAATGTGACTTTCTAGTGGTAACACATTATGTTGTGGTCACTACAAGAATGAAGATTGTGTATGATCAAAACCAATGATTACAGAGGATGGCATGTAATCTCCTTCAACAAAGTGCAACAAGTTCAACTATGATATGATCACTAACTCTGCTGTAAAAGCATTATGCCTGGACAGTAGTGACTATTGTTCATAACCCCTGGAATGAGTGAAGACATGGCCAATGTGGTCACCAACCTTCAAGCTATCAGCATAGATAACTGTTGATACAGGAATTTCACCAAGAACTGGTCTATCATTTCATTTGGCCTAATGGAAAGGTCCAGCCATACCTATGGATGATGTACCATGGGGCATCACAAAGGTACCTGACAAGAGGATTCAATTGAGGGAGTAATGAAGGACAGGTTCTTTGCTATCTACCCTCTTTTGTGTAGACAGAAGGCTGAGAGGCAGCTGTCAGATGCAGGTGCTTGAACAAAGTGTGTTGCAAAGTGTTCTGTGACAACAGTGGAGTCAAAATGCTAGTTGGAAACCACAGATATAGTAATAATCAGTAGGGACAACTCGGCAATGTGAATATCCAGTAGCATTTCAGGGTAGCAAGAGCCAATAGGATTGCTTTGTTTTGGATGTGCTTGTAAGTGGTCGGGCAGGGACACAGTTATCTTTGGTGTTCTGTGGGCACTGTGCCAGACATAATGAAAGCTGAATGTGAAACGTTGCAAGAACAATTTGTCAGCAAATGATTCATGAAATAGTTTTTGTCACACACTGACCCCTTGTAAAGATTCACTGAAAACGTTTTTGTAATTTGTAGCATTATTTGTATTGAATAGTGTTGCTTACTACAGTGAAGTGTATTTTTCTCTTTAAATGATCATTTAAAAAGACATAAAACCTTAAGTATGAAAATTATGGTACAAATTGCAGTTGAACACCATAACATCTGTGTCCATTCTCTATTTTGCATGAAGTTCTTTATCACTCACTGTGTGGTGCAATCTTTGTCTTGACCACTGAATTTATGAAAGTGCTGTTAATGATTCAACTGGCTACACATCTGTGACAAGCAAGAAAATAAATGCCCTTGTTGCTCATTTAATTTTCAGCAATTTAAGCTGTACTCTTATGTTCCTTTCCAAACACACCCTTGGAAATCGTGACATATTTGGAATAAACGGAAAATTATTTCTAACGAGCAAGACAGGACATACGATTTCTGTTTGTTTCACTCACAGCAATTTAAGCTGTCTGCTGAGGTTCCTATGTATCCACATCCTCAGAAATTGTGACATATTTTGACTAAACAGAAAAGTGTTCACAACAAGCTAGAATATGCATATTGTTGCAGGTCGTTTCACTTGCGGAAGTTTCATCTATTGTTTTTTAATCATACTGAAGGCAGAAAATTGAAGAAACTCACCCCTAAGCGAGCCCACTCTTATATGTAAATAATAACAAATATTGCACAGCATACTTCTATTATATGGACTATTAAGAAACAGAATCTGATACAAATGCAAAAATGAGAAAAAGAAATTGTATGTAGCAGGACGCGAACCTTCTGCTTCCAACACGGTGACTGCATATTTGTAACCATGAGAGCACATCACTTACATTCAAATCAGCATCTTAGCATTGTTCATTTTAGACTGTCCCAAAAGCTCTTACTACTGATGTCATTAACTGACATTTAACAGTAACAGATCATACTGAGAATGAGGTTTGTGACAAGTTTTCGATGTGCCATTGCCTTGAAGTGGCATACTGTCATCAAATGCAAGTTGTAATATAGAAACAACAGAATATGATGAAATCCAATATGGAATCTCTGAAGCAGCAGCAAGCAAGCTTCATCATCTCACCCCACCCAAATCCATCTAGGTGGTGTTGCCCAAATACTGTGAAATGATATTGGTTATTCTTGCTTCAGGTCAAGCTGTCCCCAACTATAAATTCGATGACCCCAAGTATTAACATCATAACTCAAAATTGTCAATTTTAGAGGAGAAGCAAAAGAAAGTGTAAGTAAACAGTGTAAATCAGAATTTATTTAAATTGTAATGAAACTTCTCAGGTAAACAGCTATAAATGAAGAGATTTAAATGTACTGTACTAATGTGCTCCACCCTTTTCCAAAAGTATAGTTTTCCGACTTACGATGTTTTTCTCTGGAAAAATATACAGAATATTTCTATCTAAGTTGCTTTACAATTCCTTTATGATAACAAAAACTGACTAAATAAGGTATTAAAAATTGTTTGAGCACTTTTGACAATAGCTCATCATTCATCTGCACTTGACACATCATTGTCATGTTGTTCTGGTGTACCAGTTTGTGTTGAAACCAGGCTTTGATAAAATGGATGATAAACACTTGGGATGCACTTGCTGTCACATAAGGATAAGAGATCCCTCAACTTCAGTTCACTGATTGGTAAGATTCCATGATATGCCTGTTCAAGGATGTCGCAGGATGATAACTGTCATCCTCTACAACGCTTCTGGACAAAGATACACTTTGCTTCTTCCTTGTAAGTGCACTTAAAGTACACTTCGTATGGTCGGCCTTCAAAGACAGCAATTTTCCATACTTTATCCACATCACCTTATTTTGATTAGTGTCATACATCCACTGTTCCTTCTGTACTACTTTCTTGAAGTCGTAAATTAAGTCCCGACTCATTTCATTAACTGTGTATGGCTTCCCAGTGACCTTACTCATTCTAATTAAAGTGGCCCATTGATCCGGAACGTACACTGATTGATTCTTCTTTCTTCTTTCGATCAGAGCATGCATTGAGTCACCTTCATTCTTGGAGTGACCCCGTTCTAGAAAGCGATGTGTGATTGAAATTCCAAACTTAACAGAAGCAATGACGAACATACAAAACAGGAATCTGTTCCTATTTTGGCCTCCACAGCTATTAGAGTACAGGTTGAATGTTTTTCCACCTTTGCAAGCTTTCATCTGCAAGAAATGATAAAGACAGATAGCTATTTCATTTGGACCATGGCGGGCAATGGCCTCATGCCAAACATAGCAATGCCATTCCTTGTTTCCCATGTCATATACTGTAAAATTGTTGGTGGAATATTTCCGTTTGTAGTAGTAAAGCCTCACATCAGACTGGGGAGTAGCCAACACTTTCTGCAGGTCGAAACATGCACTAATAATGGACTTGTCCGAGATTAAGCTCATTTTGTCTTTTTCTTTCAGATCCCTGACAATAGTTTTATTGACATTGTGAAACATGTATTTGTCTTCCAACTTTGCTTTCTCCTCTCTAGAGGAACTATCGTAAAACTCACAGAGTTCACACTTATCCTTTTCAAGCTGAAAGAATGACAAATTATATTCTTGGTTGAATATATCAGTGTATTGCCTTAATGTGGCAGGATATATGGTGGCATATTTTCTTTCCTTGATCCATTCCTGGTACATTCTGTGCATTTTTGCAATGATCAGTTCTGCATCAAGGCATTTTCTGCTTGTTTCTTTTCTTGTGTAATGTGACTCTACACAAGGAAAACTGTCTATATACTCTCGCAGTGACTCCTTTATTTGAGGCCCTATTGTATTTCCCCTTCTGGAATGCTTTCCTCTCATTTCAGGTGACAGAATTCCATCTTTTCTCAGTTTTTGCATGGCAGTTCTCACCCACATATCTGTAATAGAGAGAGTGTGCAGAAACATTTTCTGACACACCTTAATGATATTCCCATCGACTGTTAGAGAATACTGTCTTGAAAATTTTCTTCTTGATTCTTCCACATTTCAAATGTTTCCTGCTTACATTTTTCACATGTCGACAGAAGAACTCTTGTTGTCTGCTATGATCCTCCATCTGCCAGAACTGTTCAAAAATATCCTACCTGATTTCTTGAGTTAACTTGTTATGACATTTTAGTCGGCATAAGTTAGGATCGCATCTGGGCTTCATTACTCTTGCTTTTATTTCAGCACCTTTTTGACCAATGTGTGCAAAACCTCTGTTGAGAGATTCTTTTGCTCTATTTACTATCCATGAGGCTGGGTTCCTGTTGCTTTTACGGGTCTTTTTATCCTTATTTTCACATTGTCGTGTGCTAACAGTGTTTGGTGAGGATATAGTTGTATTACGTCCTGCTGTGGATATGGGTGGAGAAAGATTAAGCGTTGCCCAGTAGTTAGTAAGAAGATCTCTCCTGCAATAAAAATGCGTAATTTTAAAATAAAATGCCTATATTATATTGTTTTGCGAAATGTACTATGCTACAGAAACTTTTATTGTTTACCTTGGTCTTTGTTATGTTTCCCTTTGAACTTTCTTCTCTTTTGTTCCTTCTCGTCACTGCTGCTTGATGAATCATCAGCTGTTGTGGCAACGAAGTCAGGATTAGCAACAGAGTCATCACTATTATCCAAACACGATGTATCAATTAATTTTGAACTATTTCCTGTTATCATTTCAGCTGTGCCATTATTGGGACGAACATTAGAAAACCACGAAGTAGAGCACCCAGCATCAGTGAGAAGTGGTTCCCTTTTATTTGCATTTCCATCTCCTGTAAAAAGATGCAAAGAGCATCTAACAATAGTTATTACTGCAACAACACAAATTATTTGTAGCACTAAATAGAACTGCAGCCAAAAATTTATGAAAAATATTCTTAATTTGTATATAAAACGAGAAATCGTAATTATTTTTGTTGTCTATAGAATTTCGGGGCTTTTTCAGGTTTTCAATTGTATATACGAAATTACGTTTTTTTATCATTGTTACAATAAAAGAAAATGAGTACTTACGTTCATCATCTTTCGTTGGGTTGAAAACCATGTCCATTACTTTTTAATGCCCTACTTGAGTACATAATTATCCAAAAACGTAATAAATGATACTAATTACAAAAGCAGCACACTCGGAACCCGTTCACACAGATGTTTATCAATTAATGTGCTAAGCGAAATAACTGGTTATACTCGTACTGATGGCCACATCTACAATGAACATATTTATTGTCGGCTACAAACAACCTGGGACGACAATGCTACCAACTTAATGGGCGAGTGAAAAACATCGCATGCATCTACACAGTAAAATTTCCCTATACAAACATCGTAACTACACTTACAATATTTGTTCTGCTACAATTCTCCCAGGAAAACATCGTAACATAACTTGCAATCATTATCATTGGTGAAAGAGCCCCTTAGCTGACTTATGATATTCTGAAGATTGCTATTGCTGCTTAAGTTGTGGCACTAGAGATACGATACTTATACAGGGGAAAAGTATGGAGACAACAATTCTACCGAGCATCGTAACTCAGTTTAGCCATTTTTGGACTTATGATGTTAATACTTGGAGCCATCGAATTATATAATACAACTTCATCCATACCTGTGGACAAGAGGTGTGAAGTCCTTGTGGTAGTGACATACCTGTCCCAGCATTCTTTTTTCTGGTATATTATAAGGTAGAGTTCCCAGGCACATAGCCTTTTGAAGGCAACAAGGTTTTTTCCACTGTTGGATGATGCTTATCATTGGAGCTCCAAACTGTGATTTTCTTTTGCCTTAGCAATTTCCTGTATCCACCAGGGGACTGGTTTCAGTGAGATGTCTCAAAAGAGAGGGCAATCATTAGTTCTGCTGCTTTCAGTATTGGTTAGTTGTGTCCTGGTTTAAGTTGTCAATATTCCCTTGTAGAATTGCACTGGATGGGTGGGTGACACTGAATGCTCTCCAGTGAGTTTTCTTGATGACCTATTGTTGAGGGCAATCAGTTGGGTAATGGTACAGGGGTCACGAAAATTAATAAATGACCACTCTCATGGAAGTCATCATGGATGCTCTACTGGGTTGAGAGGAGGAGGCTGGGGCCACAGACTGAAACATCAATAGCTGTCAACTTTCCAAGTGCCACACTTAAAATAGTTGGTGTTCCATGGTTTAGTAATCAACATTTGTAATCATTTGTTTCATTAGAGTACCTTCAATCACCAACCAGAAATGGGTTGTGGGCATTGAAATTGGCAAGGAGGAAAATATGTTAAGGTACCTGACAGATTAGCTCATCCATCTCCTGATACATCAGCTTCCTGTTTGGAGGAAGATAGGCATAACAGAAAGTAAAATACATAGTAGTTCAAATGACAAAGCCATCCAATGCCCTTTCAGGGCCAGTGCCATTTTTAAAATTGTTATGTGATTATGTAGGGTAGGGCTATATGTTTCAGGGAATCGAATTTTCTGGAGGGAAATGCCTGGATAAACATTGAGTGTTGTCTGGAGGGCAACAAGAAGATGGGTCATGTTTCAGCTTCTGCTTTCTCCACTTGGAGAGAAGAACATCAGTGTGTGTAACTTTAACATCTTTTTTTGGGGGGGAGGGGGGAGTCAACTGGTGCAGCTGAGGCTGCCGATTCCACCTTAACCTTTGAACCATCTTGTTATCCTTCTGGAGTTTTAACTCTGGTTAAGAATTATTTGGTTGTTATCAGTAAGAGAAGGTGAACAAGCTGTCCTGCAGACCCTAGTCTGTGTCTCCATGGAGCACTGGCTGATGTCAGGCAGCCAGGAAGCAGCATTAGTTGGCTGAGAAGATCCAGAGGAAGGAGACCATTCACTGGGTGATGCCAGATGAGTAGAAAACATGTTGCCAGCTGCTGGGGAACCGAGTTCGGTGATGTGGGTGTAGTGGGAATGAGGGGAAGGGGGTAAGTCAGTGATTATCAGGCCAGATTTTGAAGTAAAAGCAAATGTTCTCACCTTTGTTACAGACAGGGGCTGTTACTGTATTTGGAAAGTTTGTGGTCTTTTAAACTGGATGTAAGTGATAGTAGTTTTTCTTTGTCTCAGAATATGGATGGCAGTCAGTGGTTTTGTATTCTTGTATCTTTTTTTTTTCTTTCTTTGGCATGAAATAATTCAAAGAATGAGGAGAACACTGCTCTCTGCAGTTGTTACATATCAGCAGTTGGACACATGGAGTGTTCTCATGCTGCAGGCCTCTGCTGTCTCCCCAGTGTGATGATGTATGTCCAAAATTCCAAAATGCAAACATGCAAAACAGTGCCTGGAGGAGAATGGGATTTTGGGGGGGGGGGGGGGGGGGGGGCGTTGGAAACTTCATCTTTACACCACAATGGTAAACGATTACTTTATCATTTTCAGCTAATACATCACCTTTAGAGGCCAAAATGAAGGATTAAGTACCCACTCTTATCATTGTTTAGGCCCTGTTTGGTTTAAAAAATTGTTTCCACTTAATTGCAGCACTGTTACTAATATATGTAATTAGCACAATGTTTCCGACTGGCTACTGTACTCCAAGACAGTATTTGAAATTTTATGAGTGGAATGTAAATGTAGCTATACAGCTATAAAGTTGACTGCTGTGCTGCAAAACCATATTATGCACATATAAAAACTATCATGCCATCTTTCATTTAGTTTTCGCCTTTAATGTAAATGTATAGTGTCTTTTTTTCTATGAAATTCTGCTATTTTTCTATTTCCTCATCAGAAGAAAGGGAAAAGATGTTCAACAGTCAAAGTTTTGTGTGGCTTCAGGGAATAAATTTTATTCCAGATACTTCTTTTGTTGTACCACTTTCTTGGGTATTAAAAGCTTCACCTTTTATATAAACATTGAACATTTATATGCCATATCAGAAAATGAGGTAACAGTCAAATTGTCTACAGTAACAGAGCTTCTGGAAACCGTTTTTGTAATTTAAACATTGTTATATGTCAAAAAAGTTTGTTTATGAAAAGTATATTCCAATTCATTTTAGGATAAGGATACTATAGAAAATAAAATTGTATGTTCTTATAATAAACAGCCCTAAAAGCAAGGTGTTAGTTTGAGATTACGTTCATACATTTCCCACACATAGGTTTGTCATTGGTGTCATGTAACTGATATCAAATTGTTCTTGCACTGTGAAACACTGCAATTCCACCTATATTACTTACTTGCTCCATGTTTGTCTTCATCATTTGTCCCATTGCTGACTACAGAAAACACTCTTTGGCACCATTTTTCACATGTTCAGGTCTTAGTTCTTCACAATGAGATGCTGCAAAAAGGGTTTGATTCTGTGGTTGATACTCATCCTTCCCATACACAGAAATCTGTTCAATTGATACTGGTTGTCTCCACTGACTACTAACCAAAATTTGATGCGAAATTTATCTGGCTTACAAGCTGTGTATCTTGCGTATCTGCATCTGGCCTTCATGAGAATGAGCTGTCAATCACTTGTGATTTTACATTCCAGACTATAACACAGAGAACAGTTTTCTGTGACACAATTCTGAACTTCTGACTCTGAAGTTAATTTGTTCATTTTGAGTCTTCATCTTTGTTTATGATACAAAGACAAAACATTCATGATATCTCTAAATTTATCTTTTGACATTGTGTCAGATAGGTAATTTCCATTCTTTTCAGTTGTCAATATCCATTCCCTCAGCACAGAAAAATCCATGAATTCATAAAACTGCAATCAATGAATGTAGTTCAGAATGAGGAATGCACTAATTGTTTTTCCAGTGTTGCCTATGGTATACTGTCACTGTGTACAGTTTCTTCTGCCATCTATGAACAGCTGCCTAAGATTGGCAGTGCCGTGAATTTTCATGTTTCTCTTCACAAACGGTGTCAGTCCTCATGTATGGCATTAGTTCAAGATATGATCCGCAGTCACCCATTCTGTCCCATCATTCCAGAATTTAAAAGTTCTCAAAAAATGGTTAACATAACTGAGTCATACCTGAACGACTTACTGGAGCAGTTTATCTTGCTGCTGCAGGCCCTAACAGTTCCTGGAATATCTCCCCTGGACACTTGCAAGTACTTTCATCTGACTGAACACAGTGAGGAATATAACAGTCACGCACAGTTACAAATTTGTCTTCCACGTTCACTACCTTTAGACTCTTGCTTTGTCCTTGTTTGACAACTTATGAGCCACTTTCAGTACTATATCTGTTTTAAGGCTTACAGAGAATCATATTAGGTACAGCAAAATGCAGTAAATAATCAACCAACAAGCTACAGCATACATGTAGCACCATGTCACAGTGGGGTGCAGTGCATCTGAGCATTTGCAGAACTCTCACACAACAAACATGCATAGATGTTAAGTTGTCAAAATGATTACTTCCAAAGTTCTAGATGTACAGCGAGACATAAATGAAATGTGTGTAGTTGCAGATTTGTAATTCCTACTGTTGAAAAGAAAAGGTCAAAAATTTCTAAGCTTCATGAAAAAAAAAAAAATTTTAATTTAGACAGACAAAATTTCAAAACAGTCAGTTTGACTTCTTCCATAGCTCTAGTATTGAAGTGAACTTGCATGATAATTTTTATAGTGAAACAGATACAGAAACTTGAAGGAAAACAGCAGTCTTAAAGATATTTGTTGATTGTTCTAAAAACAGCTAAAGCATCCCCATGATGATTCCTTTTGTCGTGATGAGTTTGTAGTTGTTTCAAGCAGCTGTAAACTGCCTGGACTGCTGGTTCAAGCTGCTAAAAATGGATTTGGAGGGTAGGATGGCTACCAAGGGACACCTACCAGAGGTACCATACCAAAGGTACTTCAAGTACTCTCCTCTTTCATAAGTGGTGGGCATGACAGCACATCCTGTGAAAAAAATACTGAATGTTTTCTCTCACAGCCACATAGAAGAATAGTTTGGAAGTTTGCACATGATAGAAATATTAGTTATACTGACAACAAATAAACCAGACCTCTTTGTGGACATCCACTTCACTTCAAAGACAATGTTAGTGACCTTGAGGCAGTAGTAACAGTAAAGACTGCCAAAGTAAAAAGAGTAACTAGAACAAGTAGAAAGATTTATATGTTCAGTAGACGAGATAAACTGAGAGTACTGTCATATCTCAAACAAAACTTGATGTACACTCTAGGGGGAGGCTGGAGGGGTGAAAACAAACACACCACATAGGAATTTTCTGAATATGATAGAAATCAGGAGATGTGATGTACATGTACAGACAAACAAATAATCACAACTTCAGAAAAAAATGGATGATTTATTCCAGAGAAAGAGCTTCACAAATTGAACAACTCAATAATGTGTTGGTCCACCTCCAGTCCTCATGCAAGCAGTTATTTGGTTTAGAATTGACAGATAGAGTTGTTGGATGTGGCACGTTAGCTTGTCAAAATCCTGAGCTGGCTGGAGAGCCCTGACAACAATGTGTTAAATGTTCTCAACTTTCCATGCTGGCCAAGGTAGAGGATGGCAAGCATGGAGAGTAGCAGAAATTCTCGTCTTGTGCAAGTGGGCATTATCTTGCTGAAATGTAAGCTTAAGATAGCTTACCATTGAGGGCAACAAAATGGGGCTTAGAATACCATCAACACACCACCATGTTGTAAGGATGCTGTGGATGACAACCAAAGGAGTCCTGCTATGAAATGAAATGGCACCCCAGACCATCACTCCCGGTTGTCAGGCTGTAGGGTCATACCCAGCATCATACACAGGTTAAGTCAACTCTGTGACAAAAATGGTTGTAGATTCCTTGACCTATGCTATGAGGTGGAAGGTTGTAGGGTGCCCCTAGATAGATAGGGGGTGCACTACACACAGGGAGCAGCTACACAGGTAGCACAGTACTTCAGGTGTGTACATGGGTGTTTTTTAGTTTAGGTTCTCCACCATGGCCTGAAAAATTACAGGTTCATAACACTGATGTTGGTGTGCCAATTGTAAAAATTATTAGTTAGCCTAAACAGGTAATTCCAAAGGATTTAAATATGCTAAATCTCTTGTTAATAAATTGTTGAAGTATCTGTAGCAAGATCCCCGAGTTACTCTCTGAAATAAACTGTAGTAATGCCAATATTGTATTAGGTGCCAAAAGCTGGTTGAAACCAGACATAAATAGCAGTGAAATTTTGAACTCAGACTGGACAATGTTTACAAAGGATAGGACTGATGCTATGGGAGGTGGTGTGTTCATTGCAATTAAAAGCTGTTTAAATGCAGTTGAGATTGATACTGGGACAGACTGTGAAATAGTCTGGATAAAGCTGTCAATCAGACAAGGAGTGACCATTGTATTAGGATGTTTTTATAGACCACCAGCATCCACAACAAACATCACAGAATGTTTCAGGGGAAGTCTTGAGTACATAGGAAATAATATCCAAATTATCCATTAGTTATCGGTGGAGACTTCTATCTAGTGTCCATTGACTGGGAAAATTACATATTTATCACAGGGGGCAGAAGCAAAGACTCATGTGAATTTATTACAGGAGCACTCTCAACATACAACCTTGAGCAATTGATTAGAAAACCAATTCGAGATGGGAAGATAATAGATATCTTGGCGACAAAGAGACCTCATCTTTTTGAGAAAGTTAATCTAGAAGAAGGTATTAGTGACCATAATGTCATTTTGGCTTTTATGTCAGTGGAAGTCGCAAAAAAAAAAAAAAAAAAAAAAAAAAAAAAAAAAAAAAAAAAAAAAAAAAAAAAAAAAAAAAAACAACACAACAACAACAAAGAAAAAGTGTAGAGTTTTCTTATTTGGGAAAGCAAACAAAAGTGTCATTAATGAATATCTTCACAGTCACCTCTAAGCATTCACCACGGGACGCAAAGATACTGAGCATCTTTGTTCGGAATTTAAAGGTATTGTCCACCATGTGCTAGAGATGTATGTGCCTAGCAAAAATATAGGGGAGGGAAAGGATCCACCTTGGTTCTACAAACATATTAGGAAGTTGCTGAGACAGCAGAGAATTTTGCACTGTCGTTTTAAAAGTAGTCACTGCCCCGCTGACAAACAGAAATGATGTGAAATGAAAGTAGCTGTCAAAAGGTCACTGAGAGATTCTTTTAATGAATTTGAAAGCAATATTTTATCTGCAGATTCTACAAATAACCCCAAAAAATTTTGGTCATACATAAAATCTATGAACGCTACAAATAATTCAATACCTTCTCTTCCTGACAGTACGGTTAATGTAACAGATGATGATGAACAGAAGGCTGAAATTCTAAACCTAGCTTTCAAAAGCTGATTTACAGTAGAGGACTGAAGCACCATTCCCCCTTTCAATTACTGAACAAATGCAAGGATGGCTGACATAGTGTTTAGTGTATCTGGGATTGTAAAACAGTTAAGATCCTTAGACACTAGGAAAGCATCTGGACCAGATAGTATCCCTGTAAGATTTTATGTTGACTATGCTACAAATATAGCACCATTCTTATCCATCATCTATCTGAGATGAAGGCCTAGATCATAGCAGTCTATAAAAATGGTAGAAAATTGGATGCACATAATTACTGGCCAACTTCACTGACATCAATTTGTTGTAGAATTATGTACCATATGTTGTGTTCAGACATAATGACCTTTCTGGACTCTGAGAAGCTCATCTGCAGAAACCAGCACGGTTTTAGGAAACAGCAGTCATGTGAGACACAGATGGCCCTCTTTGTGCATGATATACAACAGGCTCTAGATACCGGCTCCCAGGTTGATGCCATATTCCTTGACTTTCGAAAGGCATTTGACTCAGTTCCACACTGTCGCTTGCTCCAAAAAGTTATGGTCTATCGAATGACTATGCAGTTTGATAGAAAATTTTCTAACAGACAGGAGAGCAGTATGTGGTCCTGAATGGGGGGGACTTCAACAAAAACAAGCGTAACATCAGGTGTGCTTCAGGGCAGTGTAATAAATCTGCTGCTTTTTACGAATTACATAAACCATCTGGTCGATGATACTGACAGTGGCATTAGACTGTTTGCCAATGATGCTGTAGTCTACAGGAAAGTAGGTTGATGGTACTGACAGTGGCATTAGACTGTTTGCCGATGATGCTGAAGTCTACAGGAAAGTAGTATCGCACGAAAGTTGTGAACAAATCAATGAGGATTTGCAGAAAGTAAATGCGTGGTCTAATGACTGATGACTGGCAGCTATCTCTCTGTATTATTAAGTGTAGCCTACTGTGTATAACAAAGCAAAAATCCCCATTAGTGTATGATTACAAAATAAATGCCCAGTCTTTGGAAGTGGTAACATCCATCAAGTATCTAGGTGTGACTATTCAAAATGATCTCAAATGGAATGATCAGATTACACAAGTAATGGGTAAGGTGAACTCTAGATTGTGGTTTACTGGTAGAAACCTCAAGCGATGCTGTCCTTCAACAAAGGAAATTGCTTACAATACTTTAGTTTGTCCAGTCTTAGAGTAGTGTTCATCTGTATGGGACCCTTACCAGTTGGGTCTGATTCAAGAGATTGAGAAGGTCCAAGGAAGAGTGGCAAGATTCATGACTGGTACATTTAGTCATCGTGAGAGTGCAACAAATCTCACAGAAAGTTTGAAGTGGGACACACTTGCAAATAGATGACATGCTAAATGGAAGGGGCTGCTCACTAAATTCCAAAATCCGACTGCACCAAGGATGTAGAGCATATATATCACCAACTTTCATATCTTGCAATGGTCACCATTCAAAGACAAGGGAATATAGAGCTCATACTGAGGTGTTCAGTCATTCTTCCCTTGAGCGATCCGCAAGTGGAACAGAGGGGGAGAAATATGACTTTGGTGTGAATAGTGCCCTCTGCCACACACTGCTTGGTGGCTAGCAGAGAGTATATGTAGATGTAGAACAGTCAGGTTGGTATCCCAACACTGTCCGGGATGTCTCTAGACGTATTGTCAACCTGGAATCTCATCAAGTGGAGTAGAATTATCTTCAGTAATGAGTCCCATTTCAAATTAATCCCCAACAACCAGCAATGGTGCATTGTTCCCATACACTCCACATTCACAGTACAGATTGTTGTAGTATTTTTCCCCCCTTCAAATGCAGTAGATCAATTACTGTATGATACTCCACTTCACTTTGGCTCCTATAGTAGCATAGTATGGCACTTTGAGGTGTGGATTTCAGTGTGTACCAGGATACACAAACAAATTTAATTACATAACTTTATTTCTTGAGGCAATAATTAAAACATTATGACTATGCATTGTGTATGATTACAAATGGAATATACAATGAACTGGGCGCAAGTAAGAGACAGATCACATTTTCAAAACTGTGATGAAGAGGATAATATCAGAAGTCTGAATACTCAAGATGATTATCATATTTTTGATAGATCAAAATACAAGAGCTTAGTTAGGATGTCATTACAGAAAGTGTTTCTGCACCACTTCATGACCCAGAAATGGCTGGATTGTTATGGAACTTGAGAGTTATTCATATGTAATATGTTATGTCTTAACACTGGAAATTGCTCTAATTAATTATGATACCTTACATAATATTCCACAGCTAAAACATTAATGTGCATGTTACTTTTGTGCTGATATTTTGTGATTTCGCAGATTGCTGGATGCTGTTGTGCTGAATAACTCACTGTGTGATGAAGACATTCTAGATGTAATCAACAAGATTGGTGATCCCTATCTGTTGTTCAACTTTATGTCATACAATTGGTCTGAAATTAAAGAGAAGTAAGTAACATGAAAATATTTATCTCCATAATGCTGATCTGTGTAGATTTCCAGTAATGTGTTTGCTTTGTGACATCATTTTGCCAGTTTTTGCTACTGAGAAACTGTGGTAAAAGGTGACAACACCATTCACAAAAAGTAGCTGATGCCTCTCTTGGCCAGACATGTAATGCCTCTTCCGTCCTTTCTTTCTTTCTTTCTTTCTTTTTCCCTTTTTTTAAAAAAAAAAAAAAAAAAAAAAAAAAAAAGAAGGAAGAAAAATGCATTTTCTCTGGACAAAAGTTGTTTAACAGAATTACTGGAAGGTGTCACGCATGATCAAAGGATATCTTTGACTAATGTTTCATTAAAGCTCTTTCTCAAGAAACTTCCTATCTCAATTATCGTTTACAAATTGAATATGAACTCTACTGAAGAACTTTCAGCTGTTGTTTAGGAATGTTTCCTGAACAGTTTGGCTGGAAGTAAGAAAAAGTTTAGAGTTTAACGAAGTTTAGAGTTTAACATCCTGCTGGGGAGGAGGCCGTTAGAGATGGGTCACAAGCTCAGTCTGATAAAAAATGGAGAGGGATATCAGCCAGAGATAAATGCAAATGTGCAGTTACGAGCTGCCTCTGACTTCAGTGTGAAATATTGTCCTAATATGAAATGTAGCCAGTTTGAAATGTAAACTTTTCAATTAATTCCCCATCTGTCTGGACTCAAATTTCACCCTAGGTCAACATTGACAATAACAGCACATTATACATTACAAATTATTGTACACTTATCTCTCTTGAAGGACATGTTCCATCTACATCTGAAGGTGATTCTGCAGCCATGTCTGCACTGGGTTACCAAAATATGGATGCCCAAATTTGGGCACTGTGTCTTAAACAGACATAAGGAGCCCATAGTTTTTTACGTCTCATTCCCAAAAATGTGATGTTGATATGTTACCAGGGCCAGGCTCAAGGAGAATGAAAGCCAAAGTTTTAAATTTCACTTTCAAGAAATTGTTCACATAGGAGAATCATACAAATATACCATCATTTGACCATTGGACAGATTCTCATATGAACGATATAGACAGATTCTCATATGAACGATATAGTAATAAGCATTCCTGCATAGAGAAACAACTGAAAGATTTGAAATAAATAACTCACCAGATCTGGATGCAATCCCAGTTTGGTTTTACAAAGAAAAATCTATGGCATTGCATTTATCATGAATCTCTTGCCCAGCACAAAGTCCTGAGCAACTGGAAAAAAGTGCAAGAGACTCCAGTATATAAGAAGAATAAAAGAATGGACCCACCAATGTCCCTAACTTTGGTTTGCTGCAGAATCCTCACACGTTCTCAGTTCGAATATAATACACTTTCTTAATATTGAGAAGCTTATGTCCACAAATCAGCATGGTTTTAGAAAGCATCACTTGTGCAAACCTCAGCTTGCCCTTTTCTCACATGATGTACTGCAAACAATGGATGAAGGGCAACAGGCCTGTTTCCATTTCTAGATTTCTCAAAAGCATTTAACACGGTGCCGCACTGCAGGTTGTTAGCAAAGGTAAAGCATACAGAATAAGTTTACAGATATATGAATGGCTTGAAGACTGTATAAGTAACAGAACCCAGTATGTTGTCCTCAATGGCAAATGTTCATCAGAGACAAGCGTATCATCAGGGATGCCCCAGGGAAGTGTGATAGGACCGCTGTTGTTTATATACATAAATGAGTTGGGAGACAGGGTGAGCAGCAATCTGTGGTTGTTTGCTGATGATGCTGTGATGTATGGTAAGGTGTTGAATGTGATGTATGGTAAATTGTGAAAGTTGAGTGATTGTAGGAAGATACAAGATGACTTGGACAAAATTTCTAGTTGGTACAAAGAATGGCAGCTAGTTGTAAATGTGTAAAAATGTAAGTTAATGTGGATAGTATTACTAGCATCCTGCTTGACACTGTCAAGGTGTTTAAATACCTGGATGTAATATTGCAAAGCAATATGAAATCAAATGAGCATGTGAGAACAGTGGTGGGGAAGGCGAATGGTCGACTTTGGTTGATTTGGAGAGTTTTACAAAAGAGTAGTTCACCTGAAAAGGAGACTGCATATAGGGTGCTGGTGCAACCTGTTCTTGAGTACTGCTCGAGTGTTTGGGATCCATACCATGTCAGATTGATTGAAGGTAGACATGAAAGCAACTTGGGTTACTATGAAGTCTTTGAATGAAGTACTTGGGAAATGGTTTTGAACTCATGACATCCAGGAATATATGGCACTGTATGACAATATCATTTATTTTTGAGAGATTCATATTGGGCCTGGAGGTGGCACAGTGGAATGCTAAAACTGATAGCCAAAATAAAATAAAATAATATCTCAATTACACGGCGATTGGTGAATTTTATTGATAATTACTTGACAAGATGATGAGTCCTGTCAATGATGAATCAACAGAGAACATGTTAATGAGTCAAGATTTGCAGTCAAAATAAAATAACATCTCAATTACACAGCTATTGGTGAATTTCATTGATAGTTACTTGACAAGATCATGTCTCCTGTCCATGATGGATCAACAGAGAATATTAAAATGAGTCAAGATTTGCAGCAAAATTTTTCACAGGAATATCTCAAAATGTGTAAAAGTATTAGACAAAAATATGCCAGCTCAGCTTAACTATGGCTGCTTACATGATTTTGGCATTGCTTAGTGGCTGAAATAGTGTGAATTCCATAAACTTCTACCTAATATTTAATATCTTTGTCAGGTATTTTTGCAGAAAGTTTCATTTTTAACAATGACAACTATCATCAGTGGTGGACTGAGGGGGGCAGAGAGGGTAGCCCATCCTGGGTTATGATCCTGGAAGAGCCTCCAGATTTTGAGGACCACGATATTTCGAGCCCCTCCCAGGACCAGACAATTTTTTAAAAAAATCCGAACAACACCAAAATATGTTCAGTAAATAAAGGGCAGTTTGCAGTTAGAGGCCCCATACATATGCAAAATATAAACATATATATGTACTTAAAAACACAGATGATGTGACTTACCGAACGAAAGTGCTGGCAGGTCGATAGACACACAAACAAACACAAACATACACATGAAATTCAAGCTTTCGCAACAAACTGTTGCCTCATCAGGAATACTGGTTTTTGGCAGATATCAATGGGTGTGTTTGGAATTCTTAGAATTATTGTAAAAGTGTTGCTTGAAACTTAAAAACTTTAAAATGATAACCATTTACCTACTAGACACAATTGTCCTACATGAAATGCTCTGGCTGTAGCACTGGAGAATCTGATAGAAATTTACAACTAATTTGATAAGGTGCATGTGTTGCAAGAAATAAAAAGGTATTATAGGCATCTACATAAAACTGAGACAAGTGTGGACACTGCCTGATGGACAGCCAGAAAAATACTTCAAATTATAATTAAATGGAACTACAGTGAATCACTCCCTCATACACTACACACCTTTCTATACTTCATCATTTGTGTCTCAGTTGTTCCAAACTGAAACTAATAAAAAAAATTATCTTTGCTATTGGATAAATCAAGATTGACTAGCTATTCTGTCCATTTTATCAAATAAAAGAAAAATCTAAAATAAAATATATTTCAAAGGTGCTATTGTGAATTTCAGCAAAATAAAGGCACAAGACCATATACTATAATCGTATCAACAATAGCTATACCTAGTTTATGAAAATAAAGTATAATTGTACAAGCTTTGCTTCCAGACTAATAAAATAAAAGGTAATTTTCTTATTCTATTCTTTATTATTTATTTGCACTCGACCTGATGGTTGCTGTGCTAAAAGCTGCTCACCTATATCTTTAAGTGTGTATACGACGTTTGTTCAAAAAATTCCAGAACTTTTTCCACAAAATTTTTCTAGGCATATCTTTTACTTACTGTATATGGTCTCCTTCAAAATACTCTGCTCCACAATTGACGCACTGCTTCCAATGCCGTTTCCACTTCCAGAAGCAGTCGTGGTATGCCTCTTGCTGGATCATGTGAATTTCGTCTGCAAATTTTCATTTATCTCATCTGTCACTGCAAATCTTCGTCCTTTCAATGGGGTTTTCAACTTTAGAAATTAAAAACTGTCTCAAGGGGTCAGATCTGGTTATAGTGGAGGATGAGACAGCACAGTGATATTGGTTCTTGTGCAATAGTCACGCACCAATAGGGATGAATGTCCAGGTGTTGCATCAGCAAGAGCCATGAATTGTCTCACCACATTGCACATTGCAGGCTATTTCGTTTTGACATTTTCTTGCAGGTGTTGCAACATGTGCCAATACTAGCCCCTTTAGATACTATTGTTTCCCAAAATGTTGTCCCTATATCTTCAACCGTTTATGAAATATTTAAGGGTACACTTTATGTGCAGTGTCCTGTGTGATTATGTGGTGCATTATTTCAAATTAATAACAATAAATATTCAAAATTGTTGTCAGCAGTGCACACTATTATTTTACCCTCCAGAGCTACATTTCAGTATGTGTCCTTATGTATTGAGGAAATTTGTAATTTTTAATTGGATTAAAGTGAGCGAATAAGTATGACAAAAACTAAAGTGGATATAATATTGTGTGTATCTTACTGAGTTGCACACTGACAATATTCTCCTTCATTTATTCCAGGTACGAGCATAAACCAGGTATAATGGAAAAGCTTGTCAGTGAAATTACATCGAAGTTTGTTACATCTGATGGATATGATCTCGTAAGTAGAAATACTAAGTAAGAACCATTTAAAGAATGACATAAGTTTCAGCCACATCAGTTTCTTTTATTAAATTCAACAGCTGAAAAATGCTCCTGTCAGAGCAAATGAAAGGCAAATATGCTCCTCTATACAAGACTCACTGAAAAGTGGGGGAACCAACTGCCCAGACCCCACAAGCTTATGTATGGTCTCCATTCTTCCTTTTCATTTCCACTGCCTCCTCTTTCTTTTGGTCCCACTACTATATCTCTAGCAATATTTCCTTCTCTTTTACTGCTACTGTAGCTCACTGGCTATCACTGTCTCCTCTTTCTGTGGCTCCCAGCGCTACTTTCATTCATCTCTCTTTCCCTTTTACTGTCACTCTCTCCCACCATCACTGTCTTCTCTCCATTTCTCTTACACTGGCACTGTCTCCTCTCTGCCATCATCTCTGTCTCTTTGCTACAATCTTTCAGCACAAAAAAGTGTGAATATGTTCGCATATTAAAATTTTTGGTGAGAAAGGGAGCCTACTGGTTCTCTACTTTTCTGTAGGACTCTACAAAGAAGTAGCCTACAGAGGGGTCCAAAAAAAATGTATCCACTGTTTAAAAGTCCATAATTTGCAAACTAATTGACAGAGTTGTCTCATTTTTAGTGAAAGTGTAGCTTAAAGTCCAACTTAAATATATCAATGTAGGTGTTCGAGATAGTCACCATTAACATCCACACACAAACGATGCCGCCGAACTGCAGCACGAACTACTGACTGCAACATGTTCAGTTGGATATTTGCACATGAATGTACGATGGATTCCCAAAGTTCATCCAATGTGCATGGCTTTTGTCAATAAATGATGTCCTTTAGTGTTCCCCACAGGTAAAAGTCCGGAAGAGTTAGGTCTGGGGAACGTGTGGGTACTCCACAGGACCTCTACAGCCTATCCATCTTCCTGGTAGATTTTTGTCGAGAGACGCCCTAACATTATTTTGGTAGTCGGCTGGGGCACCATCTTGTTGAAAGTAAACTCATCCGTCTCCATACAAGTCTCGGATGGCAGGTAAAATGGGTGTCTGAAGCTTCTGAAGGTACACCTCACCGGTAACTGTCCGTCAACGAAGAATGGCCCAATCAAGCCCTGGTAAGACAACCCACAACCCACACCACACATTTACTCCTGGCAAATACATGGATGTTCGGATTTTTGGTGGCCCAGTAAATGCAATTGTGGCGATTTACTGTACCATTGAGTTTGAACCGTGCCTTATCAGACCACACAATCATCTCTGCAGACTCTTCATCGTTGCGCACCATGTTAGTAAACCACTCGCAGTATCCCATTCTACGATCTGGGTCACCCTCCGTAGCATGTAGCAATCATGGGATGTAGCACTTCCACTTTGCTGTCTTCAAAATTTGCTGAACACTTGAGCGACTCACTCCAGTTTCACGGGCACACTGTCTCAGACTTCTGTGGTGAGTGAGAGAATTGTTGTAACACACGACGGGAGTTAGCTGGACTTGTTACTGTTACAGGTTGTCCAGATTGTTGTTTGTGTACATCTTTAACACAGCCTTCGGCTTCAAATTTGTCTCGAATGCGATGACTCATTAAACATGTCGGTGGCTCTGTTTGATACTCATTTCTCCATTACTGTTGAACCTCATTAATGTTTTCGTACTTAAAATACCACTTCAAAACTGACTTCCTTTCATCAAATGTAAGCCTTGTGCCAGCCATGTTTACTTGTGTAACTAGGTGCAACTAAGAAAACAAAAACACTGACTATCTGGCGACTCATCAGACAAAACAAAACAATGCAAAACAACGCTTGTGTGGCGATTGCCGGAACTACAAACTATTACACTACCAAAGATGAGACAACTCTGTCAATTAGTTTGCCAGTTATGAACTTTTAAACAGTGGATACTTTTTTTGACCCCCCTGTATTTGCCTTTTTTGTGTTCTGACAGGAGCTTTTTTCAGCTGGTTCCCTTCCTTACCTGTTACAGCAGGGTTTGCTGCTTATATAAAATGAATTCTGTAGCTCAGGAAAGTTTTGGCAGTTTATTTATATACTTCAACATATTTACATACTTTGACACATATAATCAACAAATGTGTATGTATAATATAAAGTTAACGCAACACAAGTTCACTTCGGACAACATTTTTAGGCTACTCCTACAGTATACAGTATACCATCGACTAATTTACAGGTCAAGACAGACATAGATGTGTATGCACCAATTATACAGAGACAGAGCCTCATAAGATTTATTGGTCAAAAAAGGCAACTAAAAGCATAAGTTTGGTGTCCACTACCTCAATTAAAACTAAATTTATGCTTGAAGTAACTTTGAACCTCTGGATCTCAGTAACGCTTAACCATACCAAGAAAAGGTTTAAGGTTCTCCCATTATCTTAAAAACATATGGTCAAAATTTTGATGATTTGTCATGAATAGAAATTATAGAAGTGGCGATCCCCAAAATTGCTGCTTTTGGTATCCAAAAATCATGGTTTTTCGGGTTTATCACAAGAACTGCCCATGAACAAACCATCTAAGGTCGATCCTATACCATATCTAATGCAAAAAAACACTGATTTTCCCAGTTTGCCTGGACTGGAGAAAATGAGTAATGTTTAATGTTAACCCTGTAGTGTAGGATAGCTACAGTATGCCCAGGCACTCAAATAGTCACTAGGCCAAGGGCTATTCAAAACAGTTGACAGTTTTATCTCTCTGATCAGTAGAACCCCCAAAATCACATTTCTGCGCGCAGCTTTTTGGAACATACTGCTACTGTGCATTGATGTGCGCATGCTGATAATCTGTGGTTGCAATCTCATATAATGTAAATGTTTAATAATGGAAAATACAGAATGGAATCATGACAGTATTATGAAAAGGATAGCAGAATTTTTGTTGTGCCTCTCTGTGACTCAATTCTCCTCTATATAATGAGTAGCCATCTATCCTTTTCATAACATTGTCATGAACATTTAATAGATATATGTATGCCTAGATTATCACACTATAGCAGGACTGGACAAAAATCTTACTATTCAGTGCAAAATGTTGATCATGGCACTCAAAGTTAGATCTGATTCTTTTGCACTGAAGCTGACAGTGATAGATATGAAGCATAAAAGTGGAAACAGAAGACTGTTCATTTTTATCCATTTTTTACCAGTGAAGAACAATGAACAAAGTAATTTCTGTTCTTCATAATCAGTTTCGTCTATGTTGGTGCAGGAGGGAATTATTTGCTGCTTTGACTTGTCTCCTCCCACAGTTGTTCATTTCTTCCAATGAGGTTCCTCCTTTCTTCTGACCAAATTTTGTTTGCTTTCTTTCTTTGTTTTTCCTGGAATCCCATGAACATCCATCTGTTGGAGAATACTAGAGCATAATCTGAGCTCAAACATAATGAAGTATCTTGAACAGACTGATCTCCTCAGCATGGACTCTGAAAACATAAATCACACATTCTTACATGACATCCTGGAAGCTGTGGATCAAGACAGTCAGGTAAATGCTGCATTTCTTGACTTGCAAAATGCATTTGACTCACTACCACATATATGTTTATTGTCAAAAGTATTCTCATATGCTATACCAGAATGAAAAATGCTCCTTTCATAGCACAGAAATGGTGAATATGTCGTAGGCAGAGATTAGACTGTAAAACATGGAAAATGACTTTAAAACTAATCTGGCAACTGCTTCAGAGATATTTCAATCAAACCACATGAAATATTCACACTTTTTTACTTATTAGTATTTACTCATGTCATGTAATATAATGCATTGTGTCAATGAAGTAATATGATACATGTTGCCATGTTATATAATATGACACATACCTCAATGTCAGCCAACACAGCATTTGTCACGTCGAGCAATAAGACACAATGGGTCGTTAATCATTGGGATGCATGCATCCCCACTCTGAGATTACCTCATCTACACCTACATGGATACTCTGCAAACCACATTTAAGTGCCTGGCAAAGGGTTAATCAAACCACCTTCAAAATAATTCTCTATTATTCCAACCTTGTACAGTGTGTGCAAAAATGAACATCTATACCTTCTGGTGCAAGTTCTGATTTCCCTTATTTTATTATGGTGATCATTTCTCTGCATGGAGACTGTTGTCAACAAAATATTTCTGCATTCGGAGGAGAAAGTTGGTGATAGAAATTTCATGAGAAGATTCTGCCGCAGCAAAAAACGCCTATGTTTTAATGATGTTCACCCCAAATCCTGTGTCATTTCAGTGACACTCTCTCCCCTATTTCACAATAATACAAAACATGCTGCCCTTTGTGAACTTTCTGGATGTACTCCATCAATCCTATCTGGTTATGATCCCACACCATGCAGCAGTATTCTAAAAGAGGATGGACAAGCGTAGTCTCTTTAGTCAACCTGTTACATTTTCTAAAAGAGTCTTGGCAATAAAACTCAGTCTTTGGTTAGCGTTCCCCACAGCATTTTTTATGTCTTCTTTCCAATTTAAGTTATTTGTAATTGCAATTCCTAGGTATTTAGTTGAATTTATGGCCTTTAGATTTGACTGATTTATTGTGTAACCAAAGTTTAACAGACTCCTTTTAGCACTCATGTGGATGATCTCACACTTTTTGTTATTTAGGGTCAATTACCAATTTTCCAACCATTTAGATATCTTTTCTAAATCATTTTGCAACTTGTTTTGATTTTCTGACGACTTTACTGGTCAATAAATGACAGCATCATCTGCAAACAACCTACAAAGGCTGCTCATATTTTCTCCTGTATCATTTATACAGATGAGGAACAGCAAAGGGTCTATAACACTACCTTGGGGAACGCCAGAATCACTTGAATAGATATATTTTTCTTTTATTTTTGGAAGATTTGGGGTTACAAGATTCAATCTCGTTTTGACAATCCTGTGTTCTCTAATCCCTGCATCCGTTTTGATGATCATAATTAGCTCATTTGCTATTCGTGTGGGCTTATGAACTAACTGCTCAAAATAACTTTTAGAGAATGCACTTAGCACTATTTTGGATGCTATTTTGTGTGTACCTCTGGAATTAAACATTCCCAACATAACGAGGGTAAATTAATGTCACATAAGTGTTTGAAATCAAACTCAAGTTTTCTTTGAACTTTTCAGCAGTTGTATCATCTGAATTGAGAGGTCAGTAAAAGGATCCAATTATTATTTTATTCTGGTTCCCAAGAAAGACCTCTGCCATACTAACTCGCAGTAACTATCTACTTCAATTTCATGACGAGCTAAACTACTTCTAACAGCAACAAACATGCTTATTCTTTCAGAATACTGTTAGGTTCAATGCAAAAACGGAACTTCTCTCCAGTTTTCGCCAGCTTTCAGTGCACTTTCTATTAGTGCTTGGACCTCTGGTACTTTCCCAGTATAGCTACAACAATTTACAACTGTTAAACCAATGGTTACTGTATTTATGTTCCTTGTTTACATTCTTCCAGTATTCAGCCTGCACCTTTTGTGACTGAAGCCGTTTATGTTTTTTCCTGAGAACCCCTAACCTAAAAAACCACCCAGTCCACACCCCCTGCTACCTGTGTAGCCACTCCTGCATGTAGTGGACTCCTGACCCATTCAGCAGAACAGAACCCTATGGCTCAAGTCAAGGAAGCTGCGACCTACACAGTCACAGAACCATCTGAGCCTCTGATTTGGAATCTCCAATTGGCTCTGTACCAGAAGTCTACAATCAGTTCTGTCGACTATGCTGCAAAGGGTGAGCTCTGCTTTCATCTCACAAGCAAGACTGGTAGCATTTACCACTTCTGTGAGCTGCTCGAAACCAGAGAGAATCTCTTACGATTCAAAGCAACACACATCATTGGTACTAATATGAGCCATCACTCACAGTTGGCAGTGCCCTGTTCTCTCCATGGCATCCGGAAGGACCCGTTCTGTGTCTGGAAAGACTTCACCCGGTATGCACATGGAGTGCACATTGGCTTTCTTCCCCTTCCTGGCAGCCATGTCCCTAAGGAACCCAAAGCACACCTGACATTGACGCTTCCAACTACCAATGATTCCATCCTCTGTGATTGCCTGGATGTTGCAGGCTGAAAGGTTTCCTCTGACACAGGACAGGCAACTGCATCTGGCTGAGTGACAGTGTCAGCCACAGACAGTATCTGGAATCTGTTTGTTAGACTAACTGGGAATGCCTTATGTGTGGCCCCCTAGGAAGTCTTTTGCTGCCGGCCATGCACCTAGGTGACCTCCCACTCAACCTCAGAGCAGGCAGTAATGGGCTGGCCACCAGTGAGGACTGATCAGAGGGCTCTGACATGCTGGAAGTCTGTTGGATACCCACGGCCGGCCCACAACAGTGGTGCCCATCCACTGTAGCTTCAGGCTGTGTAACCAAAGCCATCACAGCCTGGAGTTGAGAGCAAAGTGTCACCAACTCTGCTTCCATCCACACTCAACAATCATAGTCCCTACCCATACTAAAGACTGTGGAAAACTGAACCACCCAGACAAACGGACGACTATCGACATGTGCTGTGGAATTCTGCTGCAGACCCTGACAAAAGTGTAGGAACTGTATCTAATAAATTAGATTAACACACAGAGATTCAGAAACCAAACTACTGAAGCACTCAGTTGAGACTAAATAATTCGCCCCTATTAGGAACTTGTAATATGTCACAAACCCGGTTTACTTTCTGAAGCAAACAAAAATGCAAGAACTGTGTCTATTAGATATTAAAATAACACACAGAAACTCAAGAAACTATACTATGAAAGCACACAGATGAAATTTTACAACTTGCTCCTGGATAGGAGCTCGTAAAAGTCACAACATTTGTTACTTCCCTGTTGCAGCTTCTATCTCGGCTGGTTGCAGCTGCCTGACTGGCTGACTAATGCCAATAAGCGATCACTACTTTCAAAATAAATGAAAAAATGACTATTGACTCACTTTACATAACTCTCTTGTAAACCCTGACAAAAACAAGAACTGTGTGTAAAAAAATTAGGTTATAGATATAAAACTGCATCCACTATAGATATATCTCCACTCTTAGATACTTCCTGCTGTACATGCATCCCACTCAAACAGCACATAAATTTGTGTCTACTTGTGCTTATACCCTTCACCATACATGTAACGGACAGGCTTTTTTGGGATAAATGGTCCTCTTGCAGAAAAAAGCAACATCCCCTATCCCACCCAGAAATTAAAAAAAGTTTTAGCATTCTCCAGGAACAAATTCACCACCAAAAATTTCATCACCCCAGAAAAACCTTTTAGCTATTACAAGTATGCACTTCATCCACATGATAAATTATACAAGTATATTATTAGTGCTGATGAATGTTCTAGATCAGGGATTGGAAAGTAATTTTAGGTGGGGTCCGGATGCTTTTGAAAATTTTTGTAGAGGTCCAGAAGAAAAACCCCATATTCTTCACTATTTTTTATTTTTATGGTCCTCTATAAATAATATGAAATACAATAGATAGGCATATTTGTTCTGAAAAATCCAGAAAAAAAATATTCAGTGCTATTTTTTACTTTAATCTTCACTCACAAAATATGGAACACAATAGGTTTGCATATTTGAGTTAAAAAACCAATGGGAGAAATTACATTTGTGGTCTTGACCCAGTTTCGTAAAATTAGGTCCAAGTTGGGTGGAGCTTATGTGAAAACTGTCTCCAAGTTGGTGGGCCTTTAATCTTGAGTGATACTTGTTCTTCAAAAAATTCATTTCTGAATATGTAATTTCACAAATATATGTGGAATCAAACATAGTAGCCAGGTATACAGACAATTTTTTGGCAATTTTTGTATTTTTCTGGGACATGTTTACTTCAAAATTCTTCAGTGGATGTAGTTTTATAGATTTGCAAAGAAATGTATTCCTGCAAGTCTATTATCTCCATTTTGAGTAAAGGCTGTGAAAGGCAGAACAACTTCACAGCCACATCTGTCCATTCTGCCACTGGATAAACTATAAAAGGCAATTTTAAGAATTGTGACAGCTTCTCTGTCTGTGAAAAGTCTTCAAATCTTGCTGCAAATTCCTTCTTAAGATCTGACATAAAATTTGAAAATATTGAAATGTCTGTTTGAGAATTATTTTTATATTCAAAAATTGTTGGAAAAGGGAAACATTCTTGACTTGCAGCATCTTTTTGAAAATTATTCAGCTTGCAACAAAAGGAAGACACGCTTAGTATCAGCTCACACATGAATATCCCATTTCCTTGTAGCTTGGTGTTGGATGCATTTAAATGTTTCAGAATGTCTTGAGTCAGCTACAGATAGCATACTGTGTTCATTTGCTAATAACTCCAAAGGGTTTCTTGCTTCTTGTGGATCCAAGTTTCCTAAGAAGGATGTTATGTTTTCTTGTATTTACTGAAAATGTTCACTCACATAACCTTTACTTAGCCAAAGAACATTGTTGTACTGTAGTAAGTACAAAAGCACCAAATAACAGTCAAAAACAAACTCTTTGAACTGTCCATGCAGAAGAGCAGAAGAGCAGAATGAGACCTCATAAAATTAATCAACTTGATCAATCTGTCCATTACTTTTTTCAGAGTACACTTAGTTTTCCACAAAGGACTGCTTAGTGAATTATGCATTGATAAGATAGTAGCCCAGGATTCTTATCTTGTTTTTCCTGATCTTCGCTGGAGTCCTGTCAGTTGAAAGACATACCATTCTATCATAACTGATGTTTCATTTTGTCATAAAGTCATCAGAAGTCTTGCATAAATCTCCTCTGCAAGTCTTGCCTTTCAACGGCAATATTGTTAGCAATTCTGCCTAAATTGACTATTTTCAATATCCAAAAATCACACAAAAATGGACATTTGTTCCTCATGAGCAATGTTGCACGAGTCATCTAGTGCTATGGAGAATCAAGGCACCTTCTGCAGAAGTTCGAGCAAACAGCTTTTATTGTCAGCAGCCAAAATTTCAGTCCTTGTCTACAATGGAGTACCTTGAATTGCAGCAACAACATCCTTTTTCGCTTATCAGAGTCTGAAAATGGCTTCTGATGTTTATTAAGCACCAAACACACATGCATCACTGCTTCTGCATATAGAGCAAACTGGAAAGGCCGTGCTTTTCTTGTAAGAAGAAAGATATGCCTGGAGATTCTTTTGATGAGCTTCTCTACCCAGAGGAAAGTTTTTATGGAACTGCTGATGTGTGACGAGGTACTTCGTTGTCAAAGATCACCATCGATGAATGAACTCACCCAAAGTTTCATTTAGTAGCTTTATGCTATCATTCTAGTTACAAGCACAAAAAAGATGTTTAAATGAATATGACTTCAATTTAATAGAGGTTTCAGAGGTTGCCAGAGACAAAAAAACAATTTAAAATTTCCTTGTTCATTAAATAAAA
This sequence comes from Schistocerca piceifrons, assembly GCF_021461385.2. Taxonomy (NCBI): domain Eukaryota; kingdom Metazoa; phylum Arthropoda; class Insecta; order Orthoptera; family Acrididae; genus Schistocerca; species Schistocerca piceifrons. The sequence continues at coordinate 801,511,634 of NC_060138.1, forward strand.
TTATTGTGTTGTATTCGTATGTACAGAGCTTTGATGTGGATCAATGTAACATAGTGTGCCAGTCGTCCAGACTGCTCCCATCTGCCACTGCTCTTCAGCGCACTCTCCTATGCTGCACAACATAGCAGTATATATTTAATTTACCTATAACTAACCGTTAAGAATTCTAATTATTCAGCAGCAATTGTGCACTACCACAAAAAAATTATAATGTGATGCTCAAATGTTTTTTTTATATACCAGAAAACTAGTCTAAATAATTTGAGTACAAAGTTTATACTTTCAAAATACCTTTGGCTGGTCAGATTTTGACCTTCTGCAATCCAGACCTAATTTAGCCTATAAATTACACGATGCAGGTGTGCCAACAACTTACTCTAAGAGAGCTAGCTGCACTGGGAAAGTAGGATTAAAATGTAAAAAAAAGTCAAATGTGTCAAGATGTTTTGATTTAAATGCCTTTGTAGCTGCCAGATAAGTCAAAAAGCTAGGTCCCTTCTTCTACATCCCTGACTCTGCCCAGGACACACTAGACTTTTTTGGGCTATGAGAGGAGATTTTTGTTGACACAGGTGATGACTGAACCAGTATAGGTTTTTCTTATTGTCTTTCAAACTATGTTGCTTGAGCTTGACATCATTAGTCAGCTTCTCTACAGTTACCTGCCTAGTATGGTTGAATCTGTCCAGTGTGTTGTATGGTTTCTTTAAAGCATGCGAGCCTCTCCACCATGTCAAGGTCATATACTCACTGGAGGTTTTCTGTTTTATTTATTTTTATTTTTTATTATTTTTATTACTTTGTTTTATATTTTTCTAAATATTGTTTAATTTTCATTTTTTAAAAATTCTTTTGTATCATAGTTACATACATTTTACTCATGTACGAGACTGTATATGCAAACGTAAGGAAAATAACCATAAATACTTAATACAGTGCACAATATAAAATAATTTTGGACAGTTTTCAGCCTCTAGCTGGGTCTGTTTGGAACATAGGCCTCTCCATTGTCTTGTCTTGCCACCATCTCTCCATCTTCACCTTGGTCCAGTCTTCTTTCTTCTGGATGCATTTCTCCACTTCTTTCACCCATGTGAATACAGTGCACAATTTAATAGCAAAAATACATAGAATACCGAACAGAATATATAACTTACTGTGTGAAGTTTGTGATATTTTATGTAAATAGTTTACATGATGTAAATAAACTTACAATACAGCCTCAATACATAAACTTACTTAGAAGCTTAATCAAGGTGTATATGCTCTAGGATAACTATGAGAAATTTTTCATCCAAGGAAAATCCTGGGAATTTTTCACTGCTTCAATTTTCAGTTACATTTTTGAAATGTTGACTGGTAAGAACAGATACTCTAACAAAGAATTTTGCTTTAGCCTGCTATGGCTGAATAATACTGCAGCAATAAAACAAGAGAATAACACCTAAATAAAACTTAAATTGCAAAGAAAGTGCACCATTCACGACAAAACACAATGACATGCAAGCATTTGTCAACAGCAAAATGTATCAAAGACTTTAGGACAAACACTATGTAATACTTCACAACAAGATCTGCATTCCACAAGTGTGACTTCACTACTGTTTACATTTCTAACAGATCACGGGAAAATATTGCAAGTGGTGGTTTGATAAGCATTACTTTTGAAGTAAAATCCCTTTTACACTAAATGAATTATGTTACCCGTGGCAATGTGCAACGAATTTGAACAAATATTCCATAAATCTTGATAAGCTTTCAAATTGAACCAGATCCTTTCATTTGTCTAAATACAAAATTGCTGTTTTAAATAGATGTGAAGACTGACAACTTAGTTTAAATGTTCAAAAACATAAAATTGTGCACTCAAAAATGATAAAAAATGTAGTATCCTATTACTGCAGTATCAATGATATCAGGCAACTCACATTAATGCTTGGGTGTAACAATCTATAGTGATATGAAAGGGAACAATCTTATAAGCTCAGTCACAGGTAAAGCAGGCTGCTGACTTTCATTCACTTAGGATACTAGGAAAATGAAATAAATGCAGATTTGATTTCAAAACACTCATGCACCCCATCCTAGAATATTGCTCAAATTTGAGAGATTCACAACAAACAGGACTAACTGGGGATATTTTACGTATAAAGAGAAGGGCAGTTCTCTTACTTCCCTTTTTCTCTGCCATAAATGCTCATTGCTAGCCTAAGAAATGAGAGCCATCGATGCTTCAGTGTAATTATTATTGCAAGCACTTTTTCAACACAGGGCAATTGAAAAATCATATTTATCAAGTCGATTGTTTTCTTAAGGTAAGTTGCATTTGCTGTAATTAAATCTTCTGTCATTAGATGGTACTACTGGGATACTAAGAGCAACAATATCCTCCACTATAATGTAGCAATTCTGTGAATGGTATTAAATCAGTGTAGGGAGGCAGACATGTATCCTCTTCAGTAAGAAGTTTCAGTGAGTGAGTTTTTCCTGCTATCCCTTATCTTATAAACATGTTTCAACATAAACACACAGTGCAGAGATGCCTGTCAATTCAAAATGAACAGATTGATCATGCACCTTTGTAAACGCATTCAGTTGCAGGTAAAGAGTACTGCCATTCTAAGCATTTTGTGACCTGGGGCTCATACAAACAATAAATGAATTTTGTTTACAGGGTGGACACTTTTTTGTTATACAGTACTCTACATATGAGCACTTTGATTGTGTACAGAAATTGGAAACTAACTTACACTAAGGACAACACTCACACCCATGCTTGAGGAAGGACTTGAACTTCTGTCAGGTGGAGCCACACAGACCATGACAAGGCACCCTAGACTGTGCAGCTACCCCACGCGGCTTGTGCACAGATTCCAAAAGTTAATGTAATTGCTATACCCCAGAAGGCACTACAAATTGTGCTGTGCTAAAGTCCCTACCTTAATTACTCAATGACTGTTTAATGGATTGTGACATGAATGACATTTTGGAAAGCTATTTCACACATTATTGATGTACTTGACTCTGGACTATTTGGATTTTTCTCTTGGTATGTTCCACATTTATGATGACCTGTCACAGACTGGTATTGTTAACTATATATTGATTACAGTGAACCCATATTTTCTGAGTTATAAAGAGTACTGCACTGTAGTGTGTGTAACAGTAATGATGCTGAAGTCATCTACAAACAGCAGGATAAGAGTATCAGAAATTATTATAAATTGCATATGGAAGTGTTCAGAAAGTGATGAAGATGTGCTTTCCTGCCAGATTCAAGAACTGAAGGAACAACCATTAGCGCTTGGTAGATTTTTGGTCCTTTGTCTGCTACCAAGGAATGTCAAAACTTAATTGAATGTACAGTATATCAGTGGAATAGAATGGTTACACTTTAGTGGCAATGTAAACAGTGGAAATAATTGGATTTAATCACCCTAAAATCTATATCTCTGTATGAAAAAAACTAGCACTGCTGGAGAATTTGTGTGTTGTGTGTCACTATATTGTGAAGCCTTTTCTCTTTGAATTCATAGTGGAGGCATCATTGCACAGTTTATTTCAGTTCTGGAAATCAGTCAACAAGTGAGAGTTGGTTTCAATTAAGGGGGCCAAATTTGTTAACCATCAAATCAAACTAGGTAGTGGTGCACAGTTGTTCAGTAACTGACCATTGCAAAATGATTGTTGGCCCCATATTCTCATGAACTCTCAACTTCTGATATGACATCTTCATCTTCACCCACATTCTGCAAACCAGTGTGAAGCACATGGCAGAAGATACTTCCACTGCACAATATATCATGGTTTCCCATTCTGTGTATATAAGAGCAGAGGGAGAATTGCTGCTTAAAGGACTCTGAGTGTCCTATAATTAGGCTAAGCTAGTCTTTGAAGGCCTTATTGAAGTGATACTTAAAAGAGCTGCAATATATTCCTAGATTTATCACTTAATATAGGTTAATGAAACTTCATACATATTCTTTCCTGGGACAGTTGGCATTTGCTCCAAATGTTATCAGTTCATATTTTTCAGCTCTTTTGTGCTAATACCCAATGAGTCAAATAAACATGTTATCAAAGTTAAAATCTTCTGGACTGATAGGCCACATCATACTTCTAAATGATAAACGTTTCAACCCTTGTAGTTAGATATTCGACATGCTCTTGTGGTGTTCACTTTTGATTTAACACTGTCAAAAACCAGTGTTGCATTCTCTTATAAAGTGGGGAGTTCCTACACTTATGCTGGAGAAGTAGGAGTAATGGATAAATTCTTGTGGCTGCCATTGGTGGGTTATTATCATTGGATAGTAAGTGAAGTATTCCCATGCTAATGCCAAAGAAGGTGATTATTTCCTACATCTCTTATGGCTACCATCGATGGGCCATTGCCAAAGGGATTTTTTGCGCTTATGTTGGAGAAGAGTTATTGGCTAAAGTTCTCCCTGCAGCTATTCATGGGCCATTATCATTCAGCTGGAAACAAAACAGACAGAGCAAAAGAGGGAAGTGTTTATCCAAAATATTACTGTCCACAGAGATGGCTTCCAGGGCATTGTTTGTTACTGCTCGCACACCGCAACTGTGTATTCACTTCCTCGATTGTGGGGAGCCATGATGTAGGAACCTACAGCCATCCTCTATTGAAGTTACATGCGCTCTTAGAAATTTCAATAGTTTCTCAGATTTTTTCTATAAATGTTGGTTTCCTTACTCAGCATATGTACATTAGTGAAATCAAGGCCACAGTTCTTGTGGCTCTTTGCATACTCTCAAAAATATACTTCAAAAACTAAGTCACTCCACAAAGAGTGGGCACAAAATAACTTGGCCATACTTGCAAAGACAGCAGGGAGGACAATGATAGTGACTGGTGCCCCTTGTGAATGTCTACCACCCAATAGGTGTGTCACAGGATGACAGCTGAAGCCTATGGAAAAAATTGTAAGCTACAGCTAGTTAAAGAGTGTTCAAATGACTATTTTATTAACAGGTTACGTCAGTACAATGAATAATTCGACAAGTACAGGTGTTCAAAATCAATAGTTTGTCACTAGAGTACAAAAAATACTCACATACACAAAGTGTATACACAAAGCATCAACCAAAGCAAAACAAGTGTAACCATACACTGCCAGAAGGAGCATTCATAAAGCTAAGCTGCGCGGGATTAGCCGAGCGGTCTAAGGTGCTGCAGTCATGGACTATTTGGCTGGTCGCGGCGGAGGTTCGCGTCCTCCCTCAGGCATGGGTGTGTGTGTTTGTCCTTAGGACAATTTAAGTTAAGTAGTGTGTAAGCTTAGGGACTGCTGACCTTAGCAGTTAAGACCCATAAGATTTCACACACATTTGAACATTTTAACAAAAAGCTAAATAGGGGTAAAAATGTACTATAGCGGACAACATGGCTTATTACAATAATATACATGAAATAAAAAACATGTGTCATGTGAAAATTTTGTGTCCGTCCCCTGACAACCTGTTTATCAATATTGCCAAAATATATGGGTCTTTTGTAAAGTACTTATTCTTTTTATTGTGTAATTGGAACAGCTACTGGTTCTTCCCAGAAGCTGTGGTCAGAAATGCCATAGTGCAAACCTGTCATGGGACGAGGAGCAGTGTGAGGAATGGGGGTGAGGGATGGGTGGGAGGAGGTGAAAAAGGCCTCTCTGTCTACCTCAGTGTAGGGCCCTTAACCAGTGTCCCATGCTTCCGCAAAAGCAGAAATCATGCAAGGTGGTTAAAACTGCTTAAATGTTGTTTGTATTCAAAACTGAAACTGCCTTGTGTTTACATGTATTTCTACATGACTACTCAATAATTAATGCTTCAGTGCTTGACAGACTGTTCCTACAACCACTTTTAGAACATTTCTCAACCTTCTCACTCCAGTAGCAGATTAGAAAATGAGCTCTTAATTCGTTCAGTGTGATATCTAAATAATCTTATTTTATTATGAAGGTCATTTCTCCATATGTGGATGAAGTCTCAAAACAGTTTCTTATTTGGAGGAGAAAATCTATGACTGAAATTTCATGAAAAGATCTTGCCTCAATGAAAGATGCCTTTGTTTTAATGATTGATGCCCAAACTAGCATCTCATATCAATGACACACTCTTCACTATTTCACAATAACACAGAACAAAATGCCCTTCTTTGAAATTTTTTGATGTTTTTTGTCAATTCTACTTGTTAAGGATCACTACACTGCTCACAGAAATACCTCAGAAGATGATGGACAAACGTAGTATAGGCTGTCTCTCTAGTGGATTTGTTGCTTATTCTAAGTGTTCTGCCAATAAAAAATGCAGTCTTTGGTTCACCTTACCCACAACATATTATGTGTGATATGTTCCAATCTATGTTGTTTGTAATTGTAATCCCTAGGGATTTAGTTGAATTGACAGCCTTTTCGCTTGTATGATTTATCTGAAAAGTTGTCCAAACTTGATAAGAAAATGTCAGATGCAATTGTTGAACCTTTTCATAAGAAATGTGACAAAAATACTTAAATAATTATCATCCAATTTCCTTAGTAAGAGGATTCTCACATTTAGGTATAAACAGTTTTCTTATAATATCACATTTGGATTCCATAAGGGTTGCTTGACAGAGTGCTATTTACACATTTGCTCATCAAATACTACAAGCGTTAAGTAATAGAGTATCACCAGTTAGTGATTTTTATGGTCCTTCAAAGGTATTTGATTTTGTAAATCATGTTAAACTCTTAAAAAAAACTCGAGTTTTATGGAATCGGTGGCTTTAAATGCAAATGGTAATAAAAAGAACGAAAAAAGTCGTGCTGAATAATTCAAATAATGTTGGCAGGGTAGAAAATTTTGGTGACTGGGGAGAAATCACAAATGGAGTCCTACAGTGTTCAATTCTGAATCCACACCTACTCCTTATGTATGAGAATGATCTTCCATGTAACATTCAACAAGCAGAATTGGTACTTCTTGCAGACAGTACTAGTGTTATAATAAATCTCATTAGAGAGAAAGCAACAGAAGAGATTGTAAATCATATTTTCCAAAGAAGTAGTTATCAGAAAATTAGCTCTCCCTAAATTCTGAATATGTGATTCTACACAACAAATAGTCATACCAACAGTTGATGTAGCACATGAGCAGGAGTCAGTAAACAGGATAGAATGCTACAATTTTTTAGGTGTACATGCTGATGATAACTGGAACTGGAGTTTTTCAAATGATTAAGTACTGCTACTCTTCCTCTTCATATAATTGCGAACACTGAGAACGACTGAAATTTCCACTCAGTAAGGTCTTATGAAATAATATTCTGGGGTAACTCAACAGTCAGAAAGAATATACAGATTGCACAAAATCAAGCAGTAATAATAGTATGTGGGGTCCACCACACAGGCAGCTCTTCACAGAATGATGCATTTTAACTGCACCATCGCAATACACATTCACTAATGAAATTCATTATAAATAATCCATCACAATTTGAAAAGAACAGTGATGTCCTTATCTACAACACTAGATGAGAAAAGTGACCTTTACTACACATTATTAAAGCTGTCAGCAGCACAGAAAGGAGTTCAATATGCAGCAGTTCTGTCTGAAAAAGTGTCTGATAGATAGCAAAGCAAGTTTTAAATCTAACCAAAATAATTTCTCCTGGACAACACTTTCTGTTCCAGTTCATCATTTTGAGAGCATATGAAAAGAAATTCAGACCAAGAGAAACAAGCATGTCACAGTAAAGGTTGTCCAAACAGTCCCATCAACAGACCATGTACCCCCATCTGGCAGCAACAGTAATGTGTCTTCTCACATGCAACTGATCATAGAGGTGCTGAATGACATCTTGCAATAAATTGTCTCAGGCAATTTGCACTTTTTGTTACAAATTTGGCAATGGTTCTTGTGTGCACTGAAGAATGAGTAAGTTCCCGCTTTATCATGTCCCACACATGTTCAATTGGCGAGAGATTATGTGACCTTGCTGACCAAGGCAGCTGTTTTACACCATGAAGAGCATGTTACATCACAACACCTGTATTTGGATGGGCATCAACTTGCTGAAAAAGCACATCACCTTCCTATTGAAGAAATGGCAGTAACATGGGGATAATAGATTGTGCAATGTGGCAGACACTCATTGCTTTACCCTGCAGAAACACCAAATGTGACCGCAAGTTGTAACTGATGGTTTGCCACACCCTGAAGCCTGCAATGGGTCCTGTGTGTCTTGAGTGAATACACTCTAGAATAGGTCACTCACCAGGTCTATGCCATACATCTGCATGTCCATCATTCACATACAGACAGAACCTACTCTCATCACTTACAACATGTAAGTGCCACTCCACTTTCCATTCAACTCTTTCACAATATCAGAGACTCCACACTTGGTGATGATGTGTAATCAATAACAACCTGGCCAGGGCACATGTGATCTTAGTCCTACTCCAAGCAGATGGTTACCAATGGTCCATGGGGGTACAGCAGGTGTAACATACATCTAGATTTCATCCCTGGATGATGTTCAGTTGGACACCGCTGCTCACATCATGCTTTGATCTTGAAATCTGTCTTTATTACATGGACATCCAGAAGCTGGGCTATTGGTATGACAATGTCCCACACACCACTGCAGGAAGCACCAACACACCACCAATACATTGTGCCTAACATGTACAGTAATCCGTTGTTACATCTGTCCAGCTTCCTGCAGGTCCACAATGCAATCTTGTTCATACACCCAAATGCCACTGTACACAGTCCTTGAGGTGTTTCATTTTTTTCTTGCCATGAAGTATATTCATTAATGTTAATGCTAATCATGTATACATATCCCATAAACTGACTCACCCACAACAAAAGAATTGTTCAAATGATCTATGGAACATGTAACTAATAATGCAACCTGGTGTGTGATTTGAAGTGTGATCTAGACAGTAAACGACAGCTTCATCTGCAAACAGTCTCAGACAGCTACTCAGATAATCTACTAAATCACTTACACAAATTAAGAACAGCAAAGACCCTATAACACTTCCTTGGGAAACCCCAGGTATCACTTCTGTTTCACTGAATGACTTCCCATCGATTAGTATGAATTGTGACAGGAAATTATGAATGCAGTCACACATCTGAGATGATACTCCATAACCATGCTATTTGATTGAAGTTCATAAATACGGAATCAACCCAAGATCCCATATTGACAGCACTCATTTTGTGTGAATAGAGAGTCAGGTGTGTTTTACAAGAGTGATATTATGTGAATCCATGCTGGCTGTATAGATAATTTTCTTCAAGGTATTTTATAATTTTCTAATGCAGGGTACATTCCAAAGTCTTACTGTATGTCAGGTGTCAATGATATGGATCTATAAATCAGTGGACTGCTTCTGCACTGCTGTTTGTGAAATTTGCAACACCAAGTATGAGACATGTGACTACAATGGAATTTATTCCACGGATTAGTGACATAACAATACACAAGTGAATTACAGAACTGCAGATGCACTTTGACTATGAGAATTCTGTACAGTGTGAAGCTGCCACATGCTGCAGTCAGAACCTCTAGACATCATGGCGGGGACTCAAAGAGGGTCTGGCTATGCTGCTGGGGAACAGACTATCACACAGTTTGTAGGAGCATCCACAAAGCATCAACAGTTGTTGCATGAGGACCAGAACTAACAAGCAGCCATACTACCGTACCCCAGACATTTGAGAGGTGACATGTCTGGGGAATATGTCGGCCAAGAAAGCAGTGGTACCCATCGTTCACCAAAAAAAAATTTTGCACTTTACTCACAATTTTGCACTTTTCTCACATGTCCCTGGGCACTGTCCTGCTGAAATATGAAATGTGGAGCTGCCTGCAGGATGGGCAGTGTCCCAGGCTCTGAAACTGCCCTGATGTAGTAGTTGATATTAACATTTCACTCAGTACACAGGAGGCGTGATTGCCAAAGGTGTTCCAAACTATCGCACTTGTCACTTGCTACCATTTAAAGGGATACAAGCATCATAGCTTTATTTCACAGTCTCCATTACAGTAGCAACCACATCATGTGTGCTGCAGAAGGCAGCACAGTCTACTGTTTGCTACAAATTTCAACAGACGGCCTAAGAATCACTTCTCATTTCCCAGCTCCCCATGCATCCCAGCCTATCTCAAGGAAGATGACCAACTGGACCAGTTGACAGGTCTTTTTTTTTACATCCAGTAGACAGAGAATGAAGCATTTTATTTTGTTGTCTCTGTCATTCTGCATATCTTCCAGCACTGCTGTCTTTTACAAGGCTGTTTGATGTCAGATCAGGGATGTTAGTGGCAGAAAAATATTGTGCAGCAGGAGTATTATGGTGCAATGCCAAGGGAAACTGCATGCACTACTAGACAACAAGGGCATCTTTTGGTAAATAGGAAGTATTTCTAAAGGATACAGACAGTGAACTACAGAGCAGTGGTACCATCTCCTAACAGTGACCATTTCTTAGGGGGTGGTTATAACAGGTGCACCCTTGAGACAGTAGCAAAAACCATGTAACATGATTGACACAGACCCAATTCTCCCAAAACTGTGACACAAGCAGACAATTCTATGCTCAAATGCTAAGCATTTTATGAGCCAGATGACTATGTTTGATGTTTCTATGCCTGCAGAGGAAATCAGACATTGTCAGGACCACCTGCAGGAAACCCTAGAAGAGCTGTACACAATAAATGATTCAGTACAGAAATTCCCTGATGACAATAAATATGAAGCCAATACAGAAGCATGCATGAACTGTACAGACAAACGTGAATGCACTATTCAAGATGGGAAAGGGCTGTTAGTAACAATAAAGTCAGGGGATAAAAATACAGCTGATACATGTTTGTCAACCTCTGCAGCTCACCAATTCAACTATGTGGATGAGAACTGCCACCTTTCTCAGGGGACACAAAAGCCTGATCTCGATGGCAGCAGTTCACAGTTTCCATAGACAAAAATTTTATTGTGTCAGTTATCAGTAAGCACATGTTCCTCTCTGGAACATTGGGGAAGCCAATGATTTCATTGGTGGGAATGCTGTTATGGCTAACATGTATGAGTAGACAAAGCAAATTTTAAAATCCAAACACAGGATAAGAACAGGATTATCCAAAGTACAGTCGAGTTGCTCAAGAACCTTAATGTTTCTACTTCAGGCTCTTTAAACTACCTACATTGACTGCCATAAGCAGATCCAAGTGCTAGGAGAGTGCTCACCCACAAATTGCTATGTGCATTCACAGAGGCAATTTTCAGAATGAAATATACATGGATGTACCATTCTACAAGAAGATCACGTACCCCACATATCTGCTTTTCATGTGAAGGTAAAATGAAGGATGACAGGAAGAAGAAACAACAACTTTCAGACCCTTTTTGCATGTACTGCGAAGAAAGGGGGCACTGGGACCAAAATTGACAGAAAGCTGTTATCTTACAGACTTGCATAGACATCCCAAATAAATCGAACCACTCCTTATGCCTTAGATGTGGCCATAACAAAAATCAGCATTTTAAACAGGAAACAGCATCATGTGTGAAATGAAAGGGTGTGTATCAATTCCATCTGCAATAGCCACCTCGTGACAGTGAATAAGACAAGAAAGATGACGCCCTACATCACATACTTGCAAACCATTCCTGTGAGTATCACTGGACCAATCAGTTAGGAGCACGTTGACACATGCAGTGCTAGGCACAGGGAGTCAGTCAAGTTTTATTCACCATTCAATCTCTCTTAATCACTGTCATTGAAAACACAATTCAGAATATAATGGCATCTGATTCATCCCACACTTCATCCCTCTCAAGGAAGAAGTTTCATTTTGACATAATGGAATACTCCACCACCATTCACGTTATCACCTACAGCTTTAGAAAGCGACAATAAATACACATACAAACTGACAGTACTACAAAATGTAGGAGATATGCCCTTGAGGGAGGGTTCACAGTTGACAGATCTGAAAGGAGACTCTGAAGACGTCCCTATTGAAGTCACAATCAGCACTGATTATTATTGGAATACTGTGACTTTGAAACTACCAATTAAAGTATAATCGCAGGTACTGCAGTTAACCAGGCAACCATCGACCTCATTCAGGGTGGTTTCAATGATTTTTTATAAGTAGCTGTATTGCATTTGGGACCTGGAGACAACAGGCGTAACTACTGAAGTGTGAATTTGCTCCTTACAAAACAAGTTGCAAAAGAATGAGGAACTGAAGGTTATTTATTGTGAGAACACCTCACGCCAAATTAAGAGGGATCAGGCAGAAGCTGCACCTAAGGACTATACAGTTGGAAACATATTTTATAAACTTCACTGTATAGTGGTGGAATGCAGCAATGGAAGTACGCTTATCAGATACAGCATATTGTTCAATGCATCATCACACACCCTAGAAATGAGACCTAATTTACTGCAAGACATCCTCAAAACCCTGTTATGATTCTGACAGCTTCCAATTTGACTAGCATCTGACATTGTGCAAGCCTTCTTATAACTGATCTTGAACACAGACAACAGATGCCTTTCTAGGTTCTAGTGGTATCATGTCAAAAAAACTGAGAATGGTGCCTACAACACTATGAATGACATGACATCACAGCACTTCAAACGTTTGCAATTTCCACTTTCATTGAGGCCATTCCTTTTGTCAGCAGGCATAAGGCAGTTAGCAGCACTACACAGTGGAAAATACCTATGTGTGTTGCCACTCAGACAATTCTACATTCATGGACAATTTTATAGTTAGTGAGAGAGATAAGGCTACAACTGTTTATTATGAACTGACAACACTATTCCTGCAAATAAGCCTTCTTTCCAAATGGGCAACTAGTCTGAAAGATCTACCCAAGGTCATGGAACAAAGCCTGAAATGTGAGTCTTGGCAATCAACTATGAAGATAACTATCTCCACTGACTACCAGAAGATAACTGAAGACCTGACTGACACACTGGCAACTAAGAGAAGTGTTCTTTAAATAGCAGCTCAGTTTTATGACCTTCTTGGTCTGTTCACACTCACTGGGACTGTTGCTAAACTAATCATCAAAGACACATGACTGAGGGGCCTTGTATGGGAGTGGAGTTTGCCTATAGATCTTGCACATAGTTGACACTCCTGGTTTTGGCCCCAAAATGTTAGTACTTACTACTTTTTAAAAGAATTCAAACAAAGTAGTTTTAGCACACAGCTTTACTTCACAGCATCTATTATAGGAGTAGTCATATCACACATGTGCTACAGGTGGTATCACAGCCTACTGTTTGCTATAAAATGTCAGCAGATGACATAAGAGGTTTTTCTTCATTCCCAAAAACAGCATTTGTTCCACTATGCCACACAACAAAGAAGTCTGCTCGATTGCTTTGACCATGGTAACATCAAACACATATGGAGATGTCACTGCAGGACATATTGAAGTGGAATTTTGCAAGAGAACACTGCATTTTGACATTCAGCACACCAGTGATAGTGTTCACATGTCCATTCCAGTTTGAAACAGGTAGTCAGTGGAAGCCAACCCAGTGCCATGCATGACAATCCACCCTCAAAAATGATGTTGGGCCATTGATGCAGACGCGTACACACCCATCTCAGTGCTCCAATGTTGAGCCAACACTGAGGATGAAGTTGTTCTGTTGGTTACAGCCATGTGGACAAAATGGCAGTCATCCTGCACAGTGTTTGCATTGTGTGGTCCAGTACCTGCTCGTCACTATGTATGACTTTCTTTCATCCTCTGGTTCCATGCATGCATCACTGTCACAGCAGAATGTGCTGTACAACCCATATCATCATGGTACAACAAACCTGTTTCCCAGAGACCAAGCACTCTGCAGATTTGAACTCAGTCACATGCTGATATTGTGTCCTTTGACATCATCTAGGCATATCAGCAATTGCTTCATGTTTCCACTTTGCTTGACAATCTTGTACTGAGTGAGTGTGGTGTAACACAGGCCTATCTGGTCACAAAAAAGAGGGTATTGCTGGGCCTACATACATGCCATCTCTCTGCAACCTTAACCACTTATTATGGCTCTGCTGTTCTACAAATCCTCCAATTTTGAAATCATTGAGACCATTCCTCCTTGGTGTTGCAATTTTCAAACAATTGTGTATTTCCTTTTGTGTGTACTGGTGTGACTTGCAGCTTTCTAGTCCTAGGTCAAATGGGTAGTGGTTGTACATGATTGCTAAAACTGGAGATATTTTATCAGCATACTCTGTGAAATGTAGTAATTGGTATCCAATCTGGACCAGAAGACGTGTCTTTATTAAGTGACTTAAGTTGCTTTGCTATACTGAGGATATACTAGATTACTCATAAAGGCAGCTGTTCTTGATTAGAGCTCTGGAATATTTACTGCATCTCCTTTGGTGAAGGACTATCAGAAAAATGTGATTAGTAGGTTTGCTTTAATGGTGCTATCACCAGTACAGTTACCATTGCTATTTCACAATGAAGATGTTGATTGCTTTGTTGCTGGTATACTTAACATATGACTAGAATGTCTTTGGACTTTTTTTCAGATTTCAAGACAGAGTTTCTTTGTGAAAATTATTAAAAGCATTTCACATAGAAGTTCTTAAGTATTGGCATGCTTAATAAAGATTCTAACTGCAACAATTGCATACGTTTATCACAAAAAATAAATACAAAAGAGAGTGAAGCACAAAACATTTAACATAGCAGACAACAATGGCTACTTCACACAGGATTGTCAGCTAGGTAATGATGGCTGAAACAAAAAACATGACTACCAGCAGAAAATTTCCACTTCTGTAGATTCAGGTTTATGAAGATGATTGGCCAGCTGAAGTTAACACATTGTACATAAATGTTCAAAACAAAGCAACTCCATTTACTTGCTGTTTTCTGAGTGTTGCTAATGCTTCCAGGTTTCAGACTTCTACGCAGCTCGTCAGCGTGACACACCATCTCTGCTTCCAGTTTTGAGAAACACTATGCAGGCCATCAAGGAACACACAAAGTGGACTGATCGCAGTGTCTCACAGATTGAATCATGGATACATCAATATCTCAGTGAATACTAAGTGCAGACATCTCTGGACTCTTCACATTTTAGTTTCACTCCTGAAACAAATACATATCAAAATATTTCCAGTAAATGTGTACTATCAATAAAAATTTTCTTTCCATGTTTTATGTTTCATGTGAGAAATTGCAGTTTTTTGAAGTGTCTTGTATTTGCTTCTGCTGTAGACAGTAGATTTTAATGAACAACTATAGAAGCAGTTATACATTCACAAGTCTAGCTGATTTGTATGACTGTATGATGAAGTGTAATCAAATGGTATCTCTGTATTGAAATTTGGGTATCATAAATCTTGTATTGTTCCTTTTACTAAGCATTAGTGTAATGCAACAAATCTGTCTGTAGGTTTGGTTATCTTTATGTACTAGTTGGCATGTGTATATTAACATGTGTTTTTGGAAATAAGTTGTGTTAACAGAAACTTGAAGAGATAAGTAGTTTATCTACATGCACATGTGGAAGAATAACAGTGGAAACTAAAATTAATAAATACATATGTCACTAGAAAAAATCTTGGAATATGTGCTATGAAACAATATCCTTTTCAGTAACATAAATTCACAAGAGCACCATCTTGAGATGATATGGCTCCAGCTGTTTCCTGAACAAATGTTGGTTACTGACTTCAGACGATAGTTTTAAATTACACTGTACATTCACTGTATTCTGTGCCATGACTAAAGAATGCAGGTGGGTTACGCACTAAGAATCTAATAATATGAAGAGAGTATTACTTAGAGCACACAACCCATACGCTGACTGACATTATCACTGAACGCATGAGAGATATTATGTATAGAAACTGTCGTTTATAGTGAAGTCTCTCCTCCCCATGGCATACTGCCTATGGTTGACCTTTTTCTGGCAGTTTACTCAAATTGACAGAGAGAACATATAGCCTACTTTCAAATATCTGTTAGTAATCAACAAAACTGGATGACTTTGCCAGTTCAGAAAACTTGGGAACATCTCTTGTTAGTATAAAACTGTGTTGTGACTCACACCAGAACCATTAATTTTCCTTTCTGTGTCCTATTGTTAGAAGTTGTTCCTTCATCAGTGACATTAGGAAGTGATTGTCCTCTTATTGAATTTTCTGAACCTAATTGTGGTTCTACAAAATTACTCATCTGTGAAAATATAATTCTGATGACATGTATGCCTGCTTAGCTGAGTGGTAACATGCTCGCATCCCCTGCTCCGGGCCTGGGTTAAATTCCTGGCCAGGGTGAAGATTTTCTCCGCTCGTGGACTGCGTGTTGTGTTGTCCTCATCATTATTTCATTCTCATCACCAGCACGCAGGTCATCCAGTGTGGCATCAACTGAAATGAGACTTGCACTCGACGGCCAAACTTCCCTGAATCATTTCCCATAACATTCTGAAAAAGTGTGATTCCGGCCTATCATAAACTTTGAAAGATTTTCATGAAACAGTCAACTTTCAGATTATTAATTTTATGTGCACTTTGAGTTGTTAAACTGTTGGGAAGACATTCTGTGTCCAGATTATCAATTACTAAGTGTACCGCAGTCTTTGGCTGGTAAAGTGGAGGTATGCTTCTAGGTGATACTTTGGACCTAGAGTGAGCTAGTCAATAGGAGGCCTGCAAAAGCCTGATCATGTGATAGCATGCCATTTACAATGGAAGACAAACTTTATTAATTCTGTTTCCATTTCTGCCATGCCAAGGACAACTGATGTGCCTTCTTCTGAGAAGTTCTTGCAACTGGCTTATGGGTGGTGTGTATCTGAATTGAGGTTACATTCTGATAGCAGTTCTCATGCTACAACCTGTAAGGACTGTCATGAGGCCACAGCATATTCTACTTGCCAGGCATAATATTTTGTTTGCAATGCTTTCAAGTCTCTAGATATGCCATCATTCATGTTCAGATTTAATTTCCATTGGTCACAGAGAATTTGTATTTTGCAGACTATAGCACTTTTTTTCTTGGAAATATTGCCTCAAAAATTCAGGTGCATCTTATACTTGATGGCCATATATTCGATGCCATGGGAAACCTATCTCTATCTGTCATAAATGAATTCAACTGGCTGCAGCAGCGCACAAATGCAATGAACATGAGTTGTAGGGATTCACAAGCTCCACAAAATAAGAGAGGAATGGAACATATGGGTGATGGATGAGACCCAATATGAATTCATACCAAAGGGAGCTTTAAAACAGTCTACAATCAAAGAAGTGTGTCAGTTGATGAAACAGTCATGGTCTAGAGTGAGAGAAGACGTTATTTTTAAATCTTTCAAGAAGTGTGGCATAATTAATGCTCTTGATAGTGTTGAAGACCACCTTATATATGAAGAGGACATCAATAATTATGAAAAGGAAGAAGAAGAAAGTTCAAATGACGATTTTCAGGGATTTTAAAGGTCAATTCAGTTTTATAATATAATTTTTTCTAGTCTGGCTTTGCAATCTAATAATAAAAATAGTAAAAATGTTATTTAAAGAAAACTGCTTAAAAATTAATTTGAGTCTTTTAGTCCATAGTGTCTTATGTGGTAAATCTTGCTACATGCTTTTGGTGCAGAATTGGTAATGCACTGGTCCTTCAGTGAAGTTAGCGCATTGGTTCATTACACATGCACTGATTTAATATTGTTTAAAATATTCTGGTGTGTACGGAATTTGCTTTTGTTCTGATTTTCATATATTGTGGACTTGTATGCCTTGCTGTCCATCATGAGACAATGTAAATTCATTGTTTGTCATTGGTGTCTGATTTCCTTATTAATAGTCAGGAATTTAACAAAAGAATCTTTGGTTTATTTTCTTCCCTCACTCATCTACGAAATCAGATAATGTTTGTATCACATACATGCTTTTATATTCATTCAAGCAACTGTATGAAATTATTAGTCAAACAGAAAGCAGCTGCTACCAGCAGGAATATTTCGAATTCTTTGCACGCGTTCATGGCCTGTAAGGAAAGTCAGCATTGCTGCGGCTATGAGGTTTCACACTGTTCAAGATTTTGTTAGTTGCAACTGTTATATTTCACATTTTTTTTTGTGAACAGACTTAGGGTTACCATATGAGAATGAATATCCTCTTTGCACATAATACACTTATAATGGAGGTCACATCTACTCCTTTCAGTCCCACAAGGTTAATACTATGTACAACTGTGACTTAGAATCATTCATACATTTGTTCACGCCTTCGTTTCTTTCCTGTTGCACAGTGAAAGCATCTTATACTCTTGCATATTTCCATTAAGTCATATTCATATAGTGTGGGTCAATATTTTGTGTAAAAGAGGCAAATTTTCAGGTTATTTTACAGAAGTCACATATTTTGTGTACTCAGTTCACTTCATTTGGTGTACACAGTTTAATTCAAAGAAACAAAGCAGGCTTTCAACTTTTTTTCTTTTAACACGAAATAAAAATTGTTTAGTACAAAATATTTCACTTCTCGGATGAACAAATATGGCTGCTTTATGCAGCTGTGACATCATTATTTTTTTCATCACACTTAACAGATCAACAATGGTTGCTACTGCTCTCATTTTACTGCTTGTCTCTGGGTAGTGGCATTGTTAAAATATTTCAATACTAAGTGTCTCAAAGTCAGTAAAATTTGGGCACAACTAATTCAATTCTGTGTCTAGGTTTTTCTGCTTTTTTAAGCTAAATGACTGAGAATTGAGGATGATAAACCGCCTCTTCACTTAAAATGAAGGTATAGCTTTTTAAAGGGGTTGGTGAAAAATGGAAGTCGAAAAAAGAATCTGTAAATAGTTTGGCATTGCTGAATCTTCACTGTCAATAACAAAAGAGATCATATTACACCAATACATGAGTGCTGTAGGTTGGAGCAAGAGTGAAAATTTACAAGATCAGTTAAGCCCACAGATTATGCAGGTGCTTATTATTGAGTTCAAACAAGATATGCCCAGAATACTCCTTTATTGCTGGGGAGAGCTACTGAACTTGCAAGAAATCTGTAGTAAAAAACTATCAAATATTTTGTGAAATGATATGTCTAGAAACAAGAAATATAACAGATTAGAGAAACATCTGATGTGCCCTGGACCGATGCTCAAAATCATGTACAGCAATTTGAACACTGAAGCAAAAATGTGACACCACGGTGCAAAATCAAGCACACTATGTAATACTTAAAATCATAAACAATGAACCATAGCTTCCTGCCAGATTAAAACTGTGTGCCCAACCGAGACTCGAACTCAGGACCTTTGCCTTTCGCGGGCAAGTGCTACCATCTGAGCTACCGAAGCACGACTCACGCCCGGTACTCACAGCTTTACTTCTGCCAGTATCTCGTCTCCTACCTTCCAAACTTTACAGAAGCTCTTCTGCGAACCTTGCAGAACTAGCACTCCTGAAAGAAAGGATATAGCGGAGACATGGCTTAGCCACAGCCTCGGGGATGTTTCCAGAATGAGATTTTCACTCTGCAGCGGAGTGTGCACTGATATGAAACTTCCTGGCAGATTAAAACTGTGTGGCCGACCGAGACTCGAACTCGGGACCTTTGCCTTTCGCGGGCAAGTGCCTGCGAAAGGCAAAGGTCCCGAGTTCGAGTCTCGGTCGGCCACACAGTTTTAATCTGCCAGGAAGTTTCATATCAGTGCACACTCCGCTGCAGAGTGAAAATCTCATTCTGGAATGAACCATAGCATCTGGAACATGCACATACACACATGAAAAAAAATTTTGCGTCACCCCGGTTCCAAGAACTCGGGAAGATAGATTTTGACTGTGGATATTGTATCATGGATACAGTCCCTTTGACTGTTCAGAGATGTCCCTAAACCCACCCAAAGATGTTAACAATGCATGAGCAGCACCTATTAGGCAGAGGGAGTCTGCTAGTCAACCAGTTCCAGTCATTCCACAAGGGAGGTACATGGCTTGTGTTGTCTGCAGTTCATCCATGTATACACAGTCAATACCACAGTTTGATCATGTCCGCATTGTTACTTTGTACCAGGAAGGGCTCTCAACAAGGGAAGTGTCCCGGCATCTCAGAGTGAACCAAAGCAATGTTGTTCAAACATGGAGGAGATACAGAGAGACAGGAACTGTCAATGACATGCCTCACTCTGGCCGCCCAAGGGCTACTACTGCAGTTGATGACAGCTACCTATGGATTATGGCTTGGAGGAACCCTGACAACAATGCCACCATGTTGAATAATGCTTTTTGTGCAGCCACAGGACGTCATGTTATGACAAACTGTGTGCAATAGGCTGCATGATGCACAACTTCACTCCTGATGACCATGGCAAGGTCCATCTTTGCAACCATGACATCACACAGCACTTTACAGTTGGGACCAACAACATGCCGAATGGAGTGTTCAGGATTGGCATGATTTTCTCTTCACCGATGAGTGTTGCATATGCCTTCAACCAGAGAATCGTCTGAGACATGTTTGGAGGCAACCTGGTAAGGCTGAACGCCTTAGACGCACTGTCCAGAGAGTGCAGCAAGGTGAAGGTTCCCTGCCTGTTTTGGAGTGGCATTATGTGGGACTGACGTACACTGCTGGCAGTCAAGGTAGGTGCTGTAACGGATGTACAATACGTGAATGCCATCCTCCGACCAATAGTGCAACCGTATCGGCAGCATATTGCCAAGGCATTCGTCTTCATGGACAACAATTCACGCCCCCATCATGCACATCTTGTGTATGACTTCCTTCAGGATAATGGACTAGAGTGGCTAACATGTTCTCCAGACATGAACCCTATCAGACATGCCTTGGATACATTGAAAAACGCTATTTATGGCTGACATGGTCCACCAACCACTCTGAGGGATGCACACTGAATCGTCATTGAGGCGCGGGACAATCTGGACCAACAGTGCCTTGATGAACATATGGATTTATGCCACAATGAATACAGGCATGCATCAAGGCAAGAGGACGTGCTACTGGGTATTAGAGGTACCAGTGTGTACAGCAATCTGGACCACCACCTCTGAAGGTCTCGCTGCATGGTGGTACAACATGCAATGTGTGGTTTTAATGAGCAATAAAAGGGGCGGAAATGATGTTTACGTTGATTTCTATTCCAATTTTCTGTGCAGGTTCCGGAACTCTTGGAAATTCAAAACTTTTTTTGATGTGTGTATTATCTACATATAAAGAGCACTAAAAAGGATACATTACCAACCTGACCTTGTATTTTAAGAAGAAAAAGTACACTTACAAATTATCAGCCCCAACATATTTGGGTCATAATTCTAACAGAACGCAGTCATCACCTCCTGAATGTACAGCTTTTAAAAGTCACCTGCACTGGTTGTTTGTCACTTACTCTGCTCCACTGCAACCACCAAATGCCTGAGTGCAAAGTACTATACTGTGGAGTGACAACCAGAGCCCTCCTGTTAGTGGTGAAAGCAAGGGACAAGGAGGTGCAGAGTGGACATACCTCCTCATCGTGTTTTGGTATCTTGTTTGGGAACACATGTTATTGTATGGGAAAAATAGGTAGATGGCCTAATAAGAGTATGTAATTTCAACCTCGCATTCACATACATTTAATATTATTCTTGCACTGATATAGTGCAACTATGTACACACATCAAAATGAATAAACCTAAGCAACTGAAGAATTAGTATGAAATGAAGTTAATGATATTAGATTAGCAGTTTAATTATGCCAATCACACTGAAGAATAACATTTCCTGAGAGTAGTGCAGACTTAAAATCCAAAGAAAATAACCCACAACAGCAAATTTAATAATTAAACAGTCCTGCACTCTTTCTTTAATGACACACACTGTTATTTCATTAATTTACACTGCATTTGTGCATGGTGACATAAAAATGTTCATAGCAAAAATATCTCTGGTAGTATTATAAAAAGCTTTTGTCTATGTCCATGTTGTACACACATTATCTTTACACCACAGAGATGACTGTCATGTCATGACACTTTGAACTAAAAGTAATAATGCATTTGCATTTGCATTATTCGAAACCTCACACTTTGACACAATGGACAAAGCATGTTACCAATGTTAAACAGTATTTCAAAAATCTTTCACTAACTTTACTGTAAAGTACTTCATGTTTAGCTATTAAGCAGCTGCAATGAGGCAGAGTGAGTGACAACAGCTGGTGCATGCAAAATTTAAAAGCTGTGCATTCAGAGGGTCGTAACTGGCTACTATTAGAATTATGGTCCAAATTTTTATGCAGGTCTGATAGCTGGGGCTGGTATCTTGCAAATGTGCGTTTTCTCCTTATCATATGACGTCAAGTTCATGACGTTTCCTTGTAAGCAGAATATACAATCTGTCTGGAATTGCTCTCTTATTTATAATTCCAGTGTATTCCTTTGTCTTTTTTCTTTCTTCCTTTCTCTCTTCGTCTTCTTTTTGTACCACACACATTCTCTTTTCTGAATGTCTGAAGGATTCTCTATTGAAAAACATTTGAAACTGAAAAATTATTGGACTTCTTTACACCTCTGGGCATAGATGTCATCTAATAGACAATGATAGAAATATGCCAAGGCCACACAACAACAGACAGCATTGTCGACATAGCCCATCAGGCAAATATTCTCTAGTACTCTTTAAAATTCCAAGTTAAACATTGAACTTTATATTCTCAGTTGGCACCTCATTTACTGTACAGTCTTTCAAGCTTCATTCAAAAATGCATCAACTATTTGTCTAACCTGGTTTATTTCTTACTTTTAGAAATATCATTTCACAAAACATTTGACAGTTTTCTTCCTAAAAATTATTTTTAGTTTCATGTTTTGTTCAGAAAGCATGAAATATAATACAGCATACTAGAATAATGATCAGTATCCTATTATTATTAAGGGTATATAGATCAAGAGAAAGCAAATGAGGTGTCAATTGAGAATTTAAAGTTCAGTGTTTAACTTACTATTTTAAAGAATACTAGAGGATTTTTTCTGGTAGATTTTTCTTACTTACACTGATTACTTTCATCAATTAAATCATTTCCATCATGAATTATCACCTTGCAGCATAGTGGGTGCTGATTTGAAACTCCCTGTCAGGTTAAAACTGTGTGCTGGACTGGGAACTGAACCTGGGACCTTCCCCTCCCCTCACAGCTTTACTTCCTCATCTCCAACCTTTCAAACTTCACCGAAGTTCTCCAGCCCTCCCCTCACAGCTTTACTTCATCTCCAACCTTTCAAACTCCACAGAATTTTACAAGCCTAAGCCATAGCATGGGGGATTGTTTCCATAGTGAATTTCCACACTGAAGCAGAGTTTGCACTGATCTGAAACTTCTGAATGTTGGGCTCCATAAGGTTCCCTTTCTGTGCAGCGATCATGGAATATAAAATTATAAAGAATGTAGCAACCAGCCGCGAAAACATAATTGATTTATCTTGTTGCAAATCTATTTTAACTGATATCAGTCATTATCGGCACATTTTGCTAACCGATACATGCCATAAGTAGAAGCACTGCCAAGGAAAGTACTACTACTTCTGGCATGTATCGGTTAGAAAAATGCACCAATGATGACTAATATCAGTCAAAACTGATTTGGAACAAGATAGATAAATTATGTTTCCGCAACTGGTTGCTACATTCTTTATAATTTGATCTGAAACTTCCTCGAAGATTAAAACTATATGCCAGATGAGGACTTGGACCAATACCCTTGCCTTTTATGGATAATTGCTCTACTGACTGCTATCCAAGCCCAAATCATGAGCTTTACTTTAATCAGTACCTCATCTCCTCCCTTCTAAACTTAATTCCTTTCTTCCAGGAGTGCTAGTCCCACAAGGTATGAAGCAGAACTTCTGTGAACTGTGGAAATGAGGTACTGAGGGATGTGTCAAAAGTTACACATTGGTGATATGCAGGGTCTGGGAAGAGAGCACTCATGGTCAATATCCCAGGCTTGGAAAAGGAGTGGAAATCTCATCTTGATGGCTAGACCAGAAAAAAGCTGATCCTCCTTACAAGAACAACACTTCTTGTTTTTATTGTCTTCATTAACTAACACATTTTCTGAGCAGTTGCAAATGCATTATTACTTTTAGTTCAAAGTGTCACGACGTGACACTCATTTCTATGGTGTAAACAATGTGTGTACAACATAGACAGACAGAAGCTTTTTATAATACTACCAGGAGCTATAAAAAGGATATGTAGGTTACAACATTTCTGTGAGTGTTCTGACATTATGCCATCTCAAATTGAACGCTGTTGACCACTACAGGAATCTAGTCAGTCTATGAGGAGAGGAAATAATGGTGCAGTACTGTTGGCATAAAGTTTAAATGCAGGCCACACACCAGTCAGTACAACAATTAGCTAGTGGAAGGAAAAGGTGGCAACATTTCAGAATTATGAGTCTTCAAGTGGATAGAACTGAAACCTTGAAATGACATCACTCGGTATAACAACTACAGTTCGACATGCCAAACGAATCACTTGTCAGGAATATATCGCACAGAAAACCTTTTGCTGTGGCGATGTTCAATAATAATGACATGATAAAAATTTTGATTCAACATCATGATCATTTAAGAAATTTGAACAGCAGTTTCCTATCCTTGGAAGGCAACTTTATGAAGACTGAAAGAGGTGCTCTAGCAGAAATATGATACAAACTTAATGGAGTTTAAACACTGAAATCACATCATTATTCAAAACGTACATATCTACATCAAATTCAGACCTGAATATTCTAAAAACACAGCATGGTTCATTGACAGAGCCAGATATAATCACTTTAGTAATGTATCCCTTTCTAATTGTTTATAGGGCCCTTTGATGATAATGTGTCATTATGAACACCAAACAAGAACTGATTCTCGTTTGAAGTGTTACAGGTAATAAAGCATGCATTAAGAAGCACAAGCAAATGAGAATAAAATTGTTTTGGATAGGTTGGTGTTGAAAGTACTGCACATATCCATGTCAGATGAGGACTGTGAGACCTTTACATGTGCTAAGTTCTGGAGTTCACCTACCATGAAGTTTCTGTTCATGAGACCTATATAAGTATCTAGTTCTATCAACAACATCAAGGCATAGGTGTTCAATAAAGACATCTGCTCAACCAGAAGTGCCTCAATTCTTTCCTCTGTTGTGGCAGGCAGACAGGAGAGGGGATGTGAATAAGAACTCCAGTGTAACTGATCATGTAACCAAACAAATGCAAAATTGTTCCTGAATTCCATATATGAACCACATGATAATTTACAACTTGAATGGAACAATGACAACATCAATGTACTGCACGATATTTACTTGACATTTTGCTTTTCTTACTATGAAGGCAATGAATTTGGGTGCATGCTCAGCCCACAGGAGTTTAAAGAATTAGCACCAGTTGTGTGATCAATTACTCAAAGCAAAATGGGAGTGTTAAGACAGGCCATATAGACAACCAAATGGAATTCGAATCATCAGGCATCTTTCCACCAAACACAGTGGTGTACACATTATTGTTGCACAATCATTAATTACTCTCCTCTCACAGGAATTGTAAGTGATTAGTAATAAACGTGGTGGTGCTCCTCTACACCAGAAGCATTCCATGATGGCGTGTCAAAGTGCAAACATTGTCACAGTGTGCAGTTTGGACAATTTGTGTTTAAACACATTGCATTTGTTGCATTGATCTACACTGGACAGGTATTGGCCACATTCTCCACTATCCTTGCTTCACCCAAACCACTTAGTGCAGTACAGGGTACAAAGATTTGACAAATAGCTTTTGGTTGCCTCACTATTACCATGGAAAGTAGCGGGAGAGGACAGATTGCAGTATAGAGAAATGGCAACATCACTCTGAACCTATGATCTTAAAAGTTTCCAATGCCATTGAGCCTTAGTCATGCAATCATTTTTAAAAGAGTAAACCCCATTTGACAGTATTATTATATTTATCTTCTGTATTATCCAAATTTTGGCTTTTATGCCATTATCAAGTACAATGCTGAAAGTTTTAAAACCATTATTTATCTGTTTAGATAGGATCAGGACCCTGTCATTCATAATGCTCTGACAACTTTAGCACTGTATTTGATAACGGCATAAAAGACAAAATCTGGATAGTAGAGCAGATAAATATAATAATACAGAGTCAAATGGTGGTTTGCTCTTTAAAATAATAATAATAATAATAATCTATGATCATAACGACAGCATAGTTTAGGCCAAAGACCATGGAAACGTGTTGTGCCTTTGTGACATTTTCAAAATAAGGAATCTTGAATTACAACCACCCACCTCTTTGGAGACTAAGGAAAAAGTATGGTGACAATATATGTGCTTTGGAAAATGAACAAATACTTTTAAGTTGGATTATCAGTAAACGATATTGCCTTTCTTTTTTCTTTTGCAGCATTTTTCCATAAGTTTAATAAAAAAACAGATATACATAACTGAGACTTTAGTCATCAATAATATATCCTCCTTTACTACACTCCTGGAAATTGAAATAAGAACACCGTGAATTCATTGTCCCAGGAAGGGGAAACTTTATGGACACATTCCTGGGGCCAGATACATCACATGATCACACTGACAGAACCACAGGCACATAGACACAGGCAACAGAGCATGCACAATGTCGGCACTAGTACAGTGTATATCCACCTTTCGCAGCAATGCAGGCTGCTATTCTCCCATGGAGACGATCGTAGAGATGCTGGATGTAGTCCTGTGGAATGGCTTGCCATGCCATTTCCACCTGGCGCCTCAGTTGGACCAGCGTTCGTGCTGGAAGTGCAGACCGAGTGAGACGACGCTTCATCCAGTCCCAAACATGCAGAATGGGGGACAGATCCGGAGATCTTGCTGGCCAGGGTAGTTGACTTACACCTTCTAGAGCATGTTGGGTGGCACGGGATACATGTGGACGTGCATTGTCCTGTTGGAACAGCAAGTTCCCTTGCCGGTCTAGGAATGGTAGAACGATGGGTTCGATGACGGTTTGGATGTACCGTGCACTATTCAGTGTCCCCTCGACGATCACCAGTGGTGTACGGCCAGTGTAGGAGATCGCTCCCCACACCATGATGCCGGGTGTTGGCCCTGTGTGCCTCGGTCGTATGCAGTCCTGATTGTGGCGCTCACCTGCACGGCGCCAAACAAGCATACGACCATCATTGGCACCAAGGCGAAAGCGACTCATCGCTGAAGACGACACGTCTCCATTCGTCTCTCCATTCACGCCTGTCGCGACACCACTGGAGGCGGGCTGCACGATGTTGGGGCGTGAGCAGGAGACGGCCTAACGGTGTGCGGGACCGTAGCCCAGCTTCATGGAGACGGTTGCGAATGGTCCTCGCCGATACCCCAGGAGCAACAGTTTTTTTTTTTTTTTTTTTTTTTTTTTTTTTTTTTTTTTGTGGTTTTCGGGCGCACAACTTCAATGGTCATTAGCGCCCTGACTACTCTAAGAATGCACCGCGAGGCACAAGTTGACAACAACAACTAAAAGGGAAAACACAATAAAAGACAGACTGACAGGCATAGGATTAAAAAACATCATCAAATGCCTTTAGCAAGGTTTGTCAAATTGATAAAACAAAGAACACGAGCAGCTGCTCGTGGGTCATCCGCTAAAATGGCATCTAAAGTATTAGGCAGGTTAAGATCGAGGCGCAGTGTGTTAAGATCTGGACAGGACATTAAGATGTGTCTAACCGTCAGCAAGTGCCCACATGGGCAGAACGGCGCCGGCGCAGCCGTCAGCAGATGGCGATGGCTGAACCGGCAGTGTCCAATTCGTAACCTTGCTAAAACGACCTCCTCCCGCCGAGAAGGGCGTGAGGAGGACGTCCAAGCCACGGGAAGAGGTTTTAAGGCCCGAAGCTTGTTGTCGGTAAGTGCAGCCCAATCGGCATGCCACAGCGACACAACGCGCCGACAAATCACCCTGCTAAAATCGGACGAAGGGACGCAACAAGAAGCTGTTCGAGGCTGGAGGACCGCAGCCTTGGCCGCGGCATCTGCAGCTTCGTTCCCAGGGATACCGACATGGCCAGGAACCCACATAAAGCTAACCGGCGTACCGACGTCCACCAGCTGCTGAAGAGAGCGTTGGATCCGGTGTACGAAAGGGTGAACCGGGTACGGATCACTGAGGCTCTGGATGGCGCTCAGGGAATCTGAGCAGATGACATAAGCAGAATGTCGGTGGCGGCAGATGTAAAGAACAGCCTGGTAGAGGGCAAAGAGCTCAGCTGTGAAGACCGAACAATGGCCATGGAGCCGGTATTGGAAACTTTGTGCCCCGACAATAAAGGAACACCCGACCCCGTCATTGGTCTTAGAGCCATCTGTATAAATGAAAGTCATGTTGTTGAACTTCGAACGAAGTTCCAAAAAACGGGAGTGGTAGACCGAACCGGGGGTGACCTCTTTTGGGAGCGAGCTGAGGTCGAGGTGAACGCGGACCTGAGCCTGGAGCCAAGGTGGCGTGCGGCTCTCGCCCACTCGAAAGGTTGCAGGGAGTGAAAAATGAAGGTGTTGAAGGAGGCGACGAAAGCGAACTCCAGGGGGCAGCAAGGCAGAGACATACAACCCGTATTGAAGGTCAAGAGAGTCATCAAAAAAGGAACGATAAGACGGATGGTCGGGCATTGACAGTAGCCGACAGGCATACCGACAAAGCAGTATATCGCGCCGGTAGGTGAGTGGCAATTCGCCAGCGTCAGCATGAAGACTCTCTACGGGACTGGTATAAAATGCTCCGATCGCAAGTCGTAAACTCCGATGTTGTATGGAGTTGAGGCGGCGTAAGATGGATGGCCGTGCAGAGGAGTATACGAAGCTCCCATAATCCAGCTTGGAGCGGACGATCGACCGATATAGACGAAGTAGGACGGTTCGATCCGCTCCCCACGACATACCACTGAGAACACGGAGGACATTTAAAGAACGGGTACAACGGGCGGCCAAATATGACACATGTGGAGACCAGCTAAGTTTCCTGTCAAAGGTAAGGCCTAAAAATTTGATTGTCTCCACGAGTGGGAGAGCAACGGGACCGAGTCTTAAGGACGGTGGGAGAAACTCTTTGTAGCGCCAGAAGTTAATACAGACCGTCTTCTCGGCAGAAAAACGGAAGCCATTGGTGACACTCCAGGAGTAAAGACGGTCAAGAGAACGCTGAAGACAGCGCTCCAGGACACGTGTACACTGCGCGCTGCAATAGATGGTAAAATCGTCCACGAAAAGGGAGCCTGATACATCAGCTGGGAGGCAATCCATTATTGGATTGATCGCGATGGCGAAGAGAGCGACGCTCAAAACTGAGCCCTGTGGCACCCCATTCTCCTGGCGATAGGTGTCGGACAGGACAGAACCCACACGTACCCTGAACCGTCGATCCATTAAAAAAGAACGAATAAAAAGAGGGAGGCGACCGCGAAGGCCCCATGTATGCATGGTACGGAGAATGCCCGCCCTCCAACAGGTGTCGTAAGCCTTCTCCAAATCAAAGAACACAGCCGCGGTCGGGCGCTTCCGCAAGAAGTTATTCATAATGAAGGTCGACAAGGTAACCAGATGGTCAACAGCAGAGCAGCGCCTGCGAAATCCACATTGTACATTGGTAAGTAGGCGTCGAGACTCAAGCAGCCAAACCAATCGAGAGTTAACCATTCGCTCCATCACTTTACAGACACAGCTGGTAAGCGAGATGGGTCGATAACTGGAAGGCAAGTGCTTGTCCTTCCCCGGCTTAGGAATCGGGACAACAATAGACTCGCGCCAGCATGCGGGAGCATGTCCCTCAATCCAGATGCGATTGTATGTACGAAGAAGAAAACCTTTACCCGCAGGAGAAAGGTTCTTCAGCATCTGAATATGAATAGAATCAGGCCCTGGAGCGGAGGACCGTGATCGGCCAAGTGCGGTTTCGAGTTCCCGCATGGTGAATGGGGCATTATAACTTTCACAATTCGAGGAGCGGAAGTCAGGTGGCCTAGCCTCCTCTGCCTGTTTGCGAGGGAGGAAGGCAGGGTGATAATGAGCGGAGCTCGAAACCTCGGCGAAAAAGCGGCCGAAGGCATTGGAGACAGCCTCAGGGGCCACAAGGATTTCATTCGCGACCTTCAAGCCAGAAACTGGGGAGTGGACCTTAGTGCCAGATAGCCGGCGCAGGCTACCCCAGACAACAGAAGAAGGAGTAGAACTGTTGAAGGTGCTTGTGAAAGCAGCCCAGCTGGCTTTCTTGCTTTCTTTAATAATACGACGACACTGAGCGCGTAATCGTTTATAATTAATACAATTCGCCACTGTAGGGTGGCGTTTAAAGGTGCGTAAAGCACGTCGACGAGCACGTAAAGCGTCTCTACATGCTGTGGTCCACCAGGGGACCGGTACGCGACGAGGAGAAGAAGTAGGGTGAGGGATGGAATATTCAGCAGCAGCGAGAATGACTTCCGTGAGGTGTGCGACCTGACTATCGCAGCTTGTGAAGGTTTGATCCAGAAAGGTCGCCCTGGAAGAGAAGAGCCCCCAGTCTGCCTTGGAGATGGTCCAATGAGAGGAGCACGGAGAGGGAGTATGCTGCAGGAGATTGACAACACACGGGAAGTGGTCGCTCGAATATGTATCAGCAAGTGCATACCACTCAAACCGGCGTGCAAGTTGGGGAGTACATATAGAGAGGTCTAAATGGGAATAGGTATGAGATGTGTCCGAAAGAAAAGTAGGGGCACCAGTATTGAGGCAGACAAGATTGAGCTGGTTTAAAAGGTCTGCCAACAAGGAGCCCCTCGGGCAGGATGCGGGAGAGCCCCAAAGAGGATGGTGGGCATTGAAGTCTCCTGTTAACAAAAATGGTGCAGGTAGCTGAGCAGTAAGTTGCGTCATGTCTGCCCTGGTAACGGCAGATGACGATGGAGCGTAAACGGTACAAAAGGAAAATGTAAAAGTGGGGAGCGTAATGCGGATGGCAACTGCCTGCAGGCCGGTGTGCAACGTGATGGGATCGTAGTAAATATCATCCCGGACCAGCAACATAACCCCTCCATGAGCTGGGATACCTACCACAGGGGGTAGGTCAAAACGCACAGAGGTGTAGTGTGCCAAGGCAATTGGATCGCATGGGCGTAGCTTCGTTTCCTGGAGGGCTACGACGAGCGGACGATGCAAGCGGAGCAGCAACTTCAAGTCCTCTCGGTTGGAGCGAATGCTGCGAATATTCCAGTTAATAAGTGCCATCGTAAGAAAAGGAAGATGAGAGAAGGGGTCACCTCGAAGGCCGCTTAGGGCCTGGCTTCGAGCGAGCACTGCCGCCGCTAGCAGGAGGCGGACAGTCATCGTCCATGGGGTCTATAGGGTCATCGGCCATCTCGGGAGGATGGCCGGGAGGGGGAGCATCCTCCGCCGGTGAACGGCCAGATGTTCGGCTAGCAGCGGTGCGGCCAGGCGAAACGGATGACGGCCTGGGGCGGCAACCGCTGGGTGGCGCAGGAGAAGAAAGGCGCCGCGGCGGAGAAGGAGAACTGTGCTTCCTATGCGCCTTTTTAGAAGGACGTTTGGTGGAAGTACCGGTCGAAGGCTGGGAGGTCGAGGGACGGAGGAAGTCTGCACGGGATGGTTCCTTCTTGAAGGCCCGTGCATCTGACTTCGGGGTCTTCGACTGAGCAGAAGCTGAGGAAGTGGCTGGTGTCTGTGGGGTGATGGGAGGAAGAGGAGACGTCGACCGCGCGATCTTAGCACTGGCCGAACGGACGACCGTGGTGCTGAAGGTCAGATTGCATGTCTGGGTTGCTACCTCCCGGGTAGTCCGAGGAGAGGTGAGGACAGTGCTGTATTTCCCCGCTGGGAGCAGCGTGGGCTTCCTACTAGCCAATAGCTTGCGAGCAGCCGAGGTGGACACTTTCTCTTTGACTCGAATTTCCTGAATACAGCGTTCTTCCTTATAGACAGGACAGTCGCGGGAGGATGCGGTATGGTCACCCTGACAGTTCACACAACGAGGAGACGGAGGTGGACAGTCACCCTCATGGGCATCCCTGCCACAAGTGACACATTTAGCCGCATTGGAGCAAGACTGTCGAGTGTGATTGAAACGCTGACACTGGTAGCAGCGCGTAGGTGTCGGGACATAGGGGCGAACAGAAATAACCTCGTAGCCCGCCTTGATGCGCGATGGCAGCTTAACACTATCGAAGGTTAAGAATAGTGTCCGGGTCGGTATAAGGTCATTGTTGACCTTTTTCATGACCCGATGGACAGCCGTCACGCCCTGCTCAGCGAGGAAAGATTGAAGCTCCTCGTCAGTCAATCCGTCGAGAGAGCTACTATAGACTACACCTCGAGACGAATTCAAAGTTCGATGGGCCTCCACCCGGACAGGGAACGTGTACAGGAGGGTGGCTCGAAGCAGTTTTTGTGCCTGAAAGGCACTCTCAGTTTCTAGTAATAAGGTGCCGTTACGCAACCTGGTACAAGATTTGACAGATCCGGCTATGGCATCTACGCCCTTCTGAATAACGAAAGGGTTGACAGAGGAAAAATCCTTTCCGTCCTCAGATCGAGAAACTACGAGGAACTGTGGGGCAGGCGGTAGTACTTTTGTCACTGTAGGCTGGTCACGTTTCCGTTTTTGGGTCGAAGTCGAAAGAGATGGAGTAGAATCCATTGCGGAGGAATCCCCCATGATTGCCAGCGTCTCCGATGGCGCGCTCCTTCCTTGTGGGGACCCTCTCAGAGGGCACTCCCGCCTTAGGTGAATGTTTACACCTCAGGTCACACCTCCCGAGAAACAGACGGAGGGACCAATCGGCATGGTCAGAAGGTATCAGCTCAGGCAATCACCCCTCCCCGGGCCTGGCCTTTACCAGGGGGTACGCGCGTGCCTTACATGTCTACCCAGGGCGGGGACTTACGCGTTACCCCGTCACCGGCTACGCGTGCGAACGCGTGGGTCGGCCTTCAGACACGCACAGGGAGGAAGGAAGTAGAGGAAAAAGAAGAGAGGGAGAAAGAGGACAGACTGTCTCAAACGCCGAGGCGGAGACCAGAGAAGGCAATGAGAAGAAGGCAATGAGAAGGCAATGAGAAGGAGGCAATGAGAAGGCAAGGAGAAGGAGGCAATGAGAAGGCAAGGAGAAGGAGGCAATGAGAAGGCAAGGAGAAGAAAGCAATGAGAAGGCAAGGAGAAAAAGGCAATGAGAAGGCAAGGAGAAAAAGGCAATGAGAAGGCAAGGAGAAAAAGGCAATGAGAAGGCAAGGAGAAAAAGGCAATGAGAAGGCAAGGAGAAGTCAAGGGAAAGAGTAAGGAAGACAGTGAAGTGGAGAAGAGCGAAGAAAGGAACCAACAAAAGGAAGGAAGAAACGAGAAGTGAAAAACCAAAAACACCACGATTATAGGTCGTGATACCGTCCGTCTCCGGACGCAGGCGCTAACTACCCCCGTGAGGGGGATGGACTCCTTTTAGTCGCCTCTTACGACAGGCAGGAATACCTCGGGCCTATTCTAATCCCCGGACCCGCAGGGGGCAGGAGGAGCAACAGTGTCCCTAATTTGCTGGGAAGTGGCGGTGCGGTCCCCTACGGCACTGCGTAGGATCCTACGGTCTTGGCGTGCATCCGTGCGTCGCTGCAGTTCGGTCCCAGGTCGACGGGCACGTGCACCTTCCGCCGACCACTGGCGACAACATCGATGTACTGTGGAGACCTCACGCCCCACGTGTTGAGCAATTCGGCGGTACGTCCACCCGGCCTCCCGCATGCCCACTATATGCCCTCGCTCAAAGTTCGTCAACTGCACATAAGGTTCACGTCCACGCTGTCGCAGCATGCTACCATTGTTAAAGACTGCGATGGAGCTCCGTATGCCAAGGCAAACTGGCTGACACTGACGGTGGCGGTGCACAAATGCTGCGCAGCTAGCGCCATTCGACGGCCAACACCGCAGTTCCTGGTGTGTCCGCTGTGCCGTGCATGTGATCATTGCTTGTACAGCCCTCTTGCAGTGTCCGGAGCAAGTATGGTGGGTCTGACACACCGGTGTCAATGTGTTCTTTTTTCCATTTCCGGGAGTGTATTTACAACAGTTTGGAAGTGCTGGAGTAACTTTTCGATTCCACGACTGTAGAAATCACGTAGTTTTGAGGTGAAGAACTCATTGAACCATGTTCGGAGCACATTTTCATCTGGAAAGGAAGTTCCTTGAAGGTTGTTAGTGTATGGGAAAGGTGAAAAACAGAGGATACAATATCAGGTGAATATGGTGGATGCAGAACTACTTCTCAACCCAACTCCTACAAAGCACTTTTCATCAGTGTAGCAAAATGTGGGCAGGTGTTATTGTGGAGCAGCATCACTTCAAGTAGTCTTCCAGGTCATTGCTCTTGGATTGTTAGATGTTGATAATAAATGTCAGCAGTGATGGTTGCATATCAGGTAAACAATTCATAGTGCACGACATCAGCCCTGCTCCACCAGATGCGTAACATTATCTTTTGCATATGCGGGTCTTTGTATTGGGAGTTGCTGATTTATTTGAACTCAACCATTCTTTTCCTTACGTCTGCATAAAGACACCATTTCTCATCACCAGTAATGATGCAGGATAGGAATGATCAGTGCTGCTCATGAGCCAATTGATGAAAAGCAGGCAGAGAGGCCCATATGACCTCCTGTAAAATTTAACATAGAGCATGTGGTACTCTTACACCCGATTTACAAACTTTCCCCATTGCATGCAAATGTCACATGATGGTGGAATGGTCACAGTTCATCACTTTTCTCAGTTATCAAGTACACTGATGTGGATTGTGGGTTAATGTGTTTAAACTTTCTTCGTCAGACCCCAATGGTATTCTTGAATGTGGAGTGTCACTAATGGCAAAACAATCCTCCTCACGACAATAAAACCAGTTTATTGTAATGCTCTGTCCAATGGCATTATCCCCACACATAATGGAACTGAACTCAAACAGAATATGTTGTAAATGTTCTGATTTCTCCACTTGGTAGTCCATTTTCTAGTGTTCACAGCGCAGCTCACTACTGCCAGTTACAAAATAAGAATATGTAAACTCAAACACCAACAGTGAACTACAAGTAAAAAATGACAATTGATAAATAAACTCTTAGCAACCAGAATACCAACATGCAAGACAAAACTCTACAAACTTATGCACAAACCTAATATTTATTCACATATTCCTCTAACAGGGTATTCAATATACACTGCCTGTGTGGTTGACTGAGGATTGGAACTATAATTCATAAAGCTTCCGTATTGTATAGGCTACCATGGTCAGAGTTTGTTGACATTTCAGCCATGCTTACAGTGCTGTTCTTCTGGATCTACACCCAGTAAAAGACTAATATAAGCAAATAGATCAAATGCTGGTTTCTCCGGTGCAGTTTTTTACAACACGATGCGGTATGATACTCAGGAAACTTTGATGTCAAACTGCTCAATATGTTTCTGGAAGTGCCACATGACCCTAGCCACCATCATCCAAGGGCCCACATGGGCTACTTTGTACACTGCAAGTGGCAATCACTGCAACATCTATGTACCAATCCTTTTTTATATACAGATGTATCTAACCACACTGCGGTGCACCATGGTGAGCCCCTGCACTGAGCTGCCATGACAAATGCCAGCACAGAGCCGCAGCACCACTGTATGTGCAGGTGGTCAGCGATACCTCCCTGCAGTGTGGGTAGTGTTCTGCAGATAATGGCTTCATGACAGCCAATGCATGGGCCAATCTTCTACCATTAACAGGGAGCCCCACAAAGTGTCAGAAGTGTGCTGCAGCTCACTTGTGATCTTGAAAATGATACAGTACATATCTGAACTGAAATATAAGAACACTGGCATGATAGAACTGCCACTAACTGGAGGCTGCAAAGCTTCAGAAGAAAATACTTTTCTTTTGGTCACAGGATGCAGCTGAATTCAACCACCACTCTCGCAATGGTCCAGTGCAGACACTGGCATGATAGCGGACAGGCTCTAGTTCACTTGTATCTCCTCATACTGTCTACACAGTAATAAGCAGTCTCAATTCCTACTGGCTGAAATAAGCTGTTGCAGATGCAAGCATATCATCATGCCTGATGAACGAAAGTACTCTGGACGATTTGATGTACTATCTTGGTGCTCCAGACAATGGTGCATGGGTAACTACTGTATCTTGTGAACATAAATACTCATTTTCTCTCTCACTCTCCGTGTGTGTGAATAATATAGTTACCTAACATTAAGCTTTTTTTCTGTTTGTTGTAGAATTCAATGAAAACACAGCTATGAGTGTGGATGAGGTATAACTAAGACCAATAAAAATGAATTCAGCATTGCAGTCAGTTACTGAAATTGATTCAAATGATGATGTCAGATAACAGAGCCAGAGAACCCCATATTTGTGCTGACACCTTTCTCCACTTTCAGCT
Source organism: Schistocerca piceifrons (assembly GCF_021461385.2). NCBI lineage: Eukaryota > Metazoa > Arthropoda > Insecta > Orthoptera > Acrididae > Schistocerca > Schistocerca piceifrons. The sequence goes on from NC_060138.1 coordinate 801,548,145, forward strand.
CAAGGGGGATGACTCCATTTGTTGAGGAGCAAATATGTAAGTAGTAGGTCTTTCTGTACTAATACTACAATAATAATATGATTGTTAGCCGCACAATTGCGCGCATTACTAAGGTGATGTGTTCTTTGCTGTTTCTATGTGTACTCAATGAAAATACTGCCATGAGCATATGGTGACAGGATCTCTCAGGCCAACATTACCATCATGAATGTGGGCTACCAAGATTCTAACACATCCCTTAATGTTCATCAAGCTGTACTGAAAAGGAAGCTCCCCAGATAGGACATAACCCATGGTGTCCCACCATTAAGTGAAAAGCAGTTCTGAACTGTTAACTCATGCACCTCCTGAAAGTTATGCTGTTCAGAAGAAGAGCACCATTCAAATTTTGGGGACAAATGGTGTCATATCAGAGGGCCAACTATCACAGAGTTGTTACAAACTTTTACCTACAGCATCGTTCTGGGCCATTTTCTGAAATACTGAAAACAGGATCCAGTAAGATGCTCAGCCATGCACTCCTCCTCGATATATACTAGCACGTCTTTGTCTACTTAATGAGGGGAAGAGTCCAGTTTAATCTCTCTACGGAAAGATACTGCTGCCAAAAAATCATGTATTAATGCCCAGAATCTCTACAATTCACACTGGTGTCTCCTCAGAAACTTGCCGAGACAATGCATCAGAAGGAAACGCATATCACCTGAAGCACATATCCTGAGGCTGCAAAGTTTGAGATTGTGACGAGGAAGGGTGTCTTTCCATGGGAGGAGTCCATGAAACCATACCAAATGAAGTGGTGCAATGGCTGGCACACTTGACTCACATTCGGGAGGGTGACAGTTAAAACCTGCATCCAACCATCCAGATACGTCTATAAGTTCCTGTCTCGGCCACATTGTTTTCACCAATGTATGAGGTAAACACTTTCAACTTTTAAATATTTTAAGTCTCAAGTGTGGTATTTGCAGTTTACTTTCAGTGAGAGGATAAAAATTGATGAATGTTAGTAAGCATTGCATTTTAATATATTAAACATTTCTGGTATCTTTTATTTGAAGTTGCCTGAGTTTTGACTCGGCAAAAATAGCAGCTGCAGATTGAGTGGTTTCACTTACATAGTAGTTCAGCCTTCTCAGTTATACATGAACCACTACTAAGGTTTACAATCGTTTTTATCTTATTTCAAGGATGGGCTTAATATGAAATATACTTCTAAAAATGAAAAATTTTCAAAATTTATGTATTTGTTTATTTAAACACAAACTTTCCATATTGTGGCAAGGAATATCAAATTTCTGTTGGTTTTAAAAGTTTATTAACTGGACTGTAAATTTAAGTCTAAAAATGAACAAGTACTTTTTTAATTTGGTTTTGTTGAAGGTCTGTCTTTCTTCTCATTGGTTTCTACACATCACCAATAATTCTCTTTCAGTTTCCTTGCTAACGTGATGCAAAGAGAAAGCATACAGGATACTTTTTAATTGTTTGTCCACCTATACATTTGCTTTTTAAGCATATACTGCCACATAGAAATATTTTTTTGCAAAAAATATTTGTCATCATTCTTGAATTTTCTTTAAATTTCTATAATTAATGTACTTTTAGAATAGGAACCCTCCTGGCATGGACTTTATCTTGAGGATCCCTTTTTGTCAAGCTGTATGATATCTCCCATCATGCTTCTCAGGCCCTCTGCACCTGGAGCGACTTTAAAGCAGTTCGTTGCTGACATGCGTTGGTAACAGATCAACAGCGAATCACTTCCTGTGTAGTTAAATTGGTCTCCACAATGGGTGTGACTGCCTAGTGATTCCCCAGTCAATCACTGGCAATGTGCTGCCAACCAGTTGCCAACAACTTGGTGCCGCCAACAACTTGGTGCCCTTGTTGCCAAACAATCTGAGTTGCATTGTGTTGTCAAACACAGCTCTGTATTGGTTTAATTTGAAGATGAGCAAGCAGGTTGTGAACATTAGCTTTCTACAGGAAGTCAAAAAACATTCACAATTTAACACAGCTATCAGCTCCCAGGCTACTGCAGAAGAGATCTGTAGAGAAAACAAGGTGTTAAGCGGAAAAAGAATTTCACGTTACATGAGTAGTATAGGCCTGGATCAAGAGGGGGGAAACTGGGGTATTTGCCCTGGGCGGCTATTTCACGGGGTGCCAAGTTCATGTTCTATGAAGAAAAAGATCTTATTACACAAAGCGCCTAGCATCCACCACACGTTGGTCTATTAATTGTTCATATGGTTTTGAAACATGTCCCTGTTGGTTGTTGAACTTTCTTCAACACATTCTAAGTTGATTTCTTAATGAATCATAAGTTGACTTTTTAATGCGTACATACAGTATGTGATGTCTCTGCCAGGGGAATACCTGTTGCATCAAGAAATAAAACACCTCTCCTCAGACAAAAGGGACTGGGGCTATACGAGCTGAGCCAAATAAATTTTAACAAGTGACTGCCAATTGTTTGTTTAAATGGTTGATTGGGTGTGCAAATGATAAGCATTGTTATAATTATTAGCAAAATCCATAGATTCAGACTACCAGAGTGAAAATAGATGACCAACAGGAATAGGTAAGAAATATTTCAAATTATCTTCTAAGTGTATCCTAGGAAATGACATTCTGACAGAAAACTTTTGCCATATCAGTACACTACTAAGGGCCAGTTGCACAGTCCCCAAATAGCCACTTAAAGGGACTTGTACATGAATAACTGTCAAAAAATCTATTTTTTAATGAGTGTCTTAAATTCTCTGCAATTTTCTGAACGAGAAAAAGTTTACTTCCAGGAAAATGGACCTCGGAAAGTACCAAAATTAGAGGAATTTAAAAGTGGCTGCACACACACAATGTCCGAAGGCTCACAGTCAGCTCTGTTAAATATAAAGTTTTACTCTTATTTGTTTCATTTTTATGACTTTTTAGTCCCTTAAGTTGGCTAACCTGCAAAAGCTTTACAGTTGCTTATCTTTTGTTTATACAGAGAGTTTAGTCATTGTGATTCTTGAAGTTTTCCTGGTGTATTGAATATTCCATGAGATTTCGGGATTGCAGCTGGATCATGTTGACTTCTTGCCACAATATTTTGGATGGCAATTGTCCAGCCATCTTCAGGTGAGTGTCCGTCACTGGAGACTGCAAGTTCCCGGAGTCAACTTTACGGCAAAAAATTGGTGCGAAAATGCATGCGCATTGGCCTCTGTCACAGGAGCGTCCTCTATTGAAATCCTCGCCCTCTGGAGCTACTGTTCTATCTGTGGTGTGCAGGCGCATGTGTAAAGGTGAAAACTACATGACCGCCCTCCGTCAGAATGCACGCCCGCGTCGCTAAAAACGGACATCAGATGTCGCCAGATGTGTCATTATGAATAAAATGTCTTCTCTCAGAGGAAATTATAGAGATCACCGGTCCCAAGCCTTGTCCAATTGAAAACCAGAGTCAGTGTTCAGAGGTAATGGTTACTCTCCACATCAGATTAGAACAGCGCTAAGAAGGAAGAAACATTACCACCAACAAAATCAAGAAGATAAGGAGCTATTCAAGTCCAGGGCGTTCCATACGTTGGCAACCTTTCATCTAAAATAGGCAGGATCCTAAGGAAACATCAAGTTAAAGTAATCTTCCAGCCACCAGAGAAGATTAGTGCCCTTCTCGGTTCAGTAAAGTATGATCTGGGTCTGCGGAAGGCCGGGATCTATAAAATTCCTTGCCAGTGTGGCAAAGCTTACATCAGTCAGACGACATGCAGAGTATGTGAAAGGTGTGTTGAACATGAATGCCACACTCGCCTTTCGCAGCCCAGTAAGTCGGCCATAGCTGAGCACTGTATTACCACAGGACGCGCTATGGATTTTTCTGCCACGAAAATCTTGGCCCCAGCGAAAACTTTCTGGGATTCAGTAATTAAAGAATCTGTGGAGATACGCCTAGTGCAAAATCTTACAAATTGTGATGGCGGTTTTCAACTGGACAAGGCTTGGGACCTGGTGATCTCTCTAACTTCCTCTGAGAGAAGACATTTTATTCATAACGACACCTCTGGCGACATCTGATGTCTGATGATACTCAGTTACAATGCCCCAAAGGTGTTGTATGCCGAATTGCAGGGCAATTACGATAATGGACCTAAAGTCAGTGTATTTTATTTTCCATCGGACGAGAATTTAAGACAAAAATGGTTATCAGCTGTTCACAGACAAGACTGGACACCGAGTAAGCACTCTGTTGTAAGTATCAGTGTGTTTGTTTGGTTAGTGTGTCGTAGTTACTTGAAATGTAGTCCAACTGAACAAAATACAGTAAACGGAAGAATGTATTTATAATCTCATACCTCAATTTTCGTTATATATTTTAAAGAGAAGAATTTATTTTTAATCTCATACCTCATTAATTTTTGTTATATGTTTTAAAGAGAACTGTATGCTTGTTTTTATATATGTGAACTGCATTTCAAGAATGATGATATTTTAAGCAGTACCAGCATGTATGACCCAAAAACTGGTACACTCTTGACAGCACCGTTGGGTCGTCAACGCTTGAGAAAAGGTGAGTTACGAAACATGCTCTTAGTCAAGTACAGTGGCATAAGAACTATCTTTATTTCACTCATATGCTGTGAGATCGGTTTCATATTTCATAATTAATTTTTCAGCTGCCATCCCATCGAAGTTGCCTGGATGCCCATCTTACTTGTCGAGTCATCAAACTGCATTACGAGAGGACCCAGAAATTCGCAGGGGGTGTTTAGAAAATCGTGCTCTTCAAATTGTTACCAAAGAAATTGTGGACACATGCGAAAATGACTGATGGGAAATCGTTCAATAGTTTAGAACAACTGAAAACAAAGTTGAGTGAATGTGAAAAGAGCAGTGACTGGGTAGTGATAAACAAATCTCACGGTGTGAGCCTAGTGTTACAAAAGCATAATCCTTACCCAAGAATTTTTTGCCACGTAGTTATAAGCAGTGGTTTATTAGTCAGTGTCTTCAATAATGATATTGAATTGAAATGTATTGGAAACATGAAATTTCCCATGAAAGTAAACAACATACAGGAGGTAAGTGATGTTCGTAAGAACATTTATCTTCTGCATAATAGTTCTGAGGTTCCTGCAGATAACATTTTGTCTTTAATTGACCAGTTATTGCAAAATTTATTAGAAAAGTTGCCAGGAAACGAAACTAAAATTACATTTTTTAAGGAGCAGATTTCATTTTTGAAGTGCAGAAGTTCAACTCAATTTAGGTATGATATCAACTATGATAATGTGGTCATTAGTCCATTCAATTAGCCCACATGCTTACAAATTTTTGAGGAACAGTGATAGTTTTTCTATGCCTAGTCCTAACACCCTTTCAAGGCTTTGTAGTAAACTCTCAACAAATCCTGTCATTGAGCAACATGGTGATCAGTTTATGAGCTACATCACAAATAAAGTAGGTACTTTATCCTCAGATGATAAAACTGTGCTCCTGTTGATGGATGAAATTCATCTGTAGTCTCAGCTTGATTACAAAGCTGGAAATATTGTAGGATGTGCCTTTAACACTGACAAATTTTTATGTGCAACCAGTGCCTAAGTTTTTATGGTTCAGAGCATGGAATCACCTTACAAGGATGTGGTATCTATTCTGCCAGTTCATACTATTCAGGGTGATATTCTGTTCTCTTACATTACAGCAGTCATTCTTAAATTAGAGGCAGTTGGATTTGAGGTTGTTGGTATAGTAGCAGACAATAATGTAATTAATAAGAAAGCAGTGTATAAGTTTTCTACTCCTCCAGATGTGAAAATAAAGTATGATCACCCTGTACAGTCTTCTCCAAATCACCCGATGTATTATTTTGTGGACACTGTCCATATTTTGAAGTGTATCCACAATAACTGGTTTAAGCAAAAGTAGCAGATCTTGCGTTTTCCTGACTTCAGTGACAGTTTGAAGGGAGGTTTGCCATCTTTTGGAGTACTGAAAGAATTGCACTTGATAGAAAAAGATTAACTACTACCATATGGCAGTTCCTTAACTTTGAAGTCTCTATTTCCTAACACAATTGTGCAACAAAATGTCAAGTTAGCATTGTGTATTTTCAATGATACGACAGTTGTTGCTTTGGACACATTTGGTTCAAAGAAAGCAATTAGCAACTGGGAAAGTACTGCAACATTCATAAAAATAATAAATCGTTGGTGGGATTTGGAAATGTAAAAACTTGACAGAGGTTAAGAAATATTTTCCAAGAACCTGTGACTAGTAATTCCCATCACATACAAGAATTCATACAGTGCTTCAGCTCATGGTTATGTTCTTGGGAAGATTGTAGTGATGAAAGAAAACTTACTGAAGAGACACACAGCCCTTTGAAACACACAACTGCTGCTTTCATCGACTTCAGTGACTACTGGCTTTCTGAGAAAAACAGATCATATTTGCTGTTAGGAAAAGTACAGACAGACAGTTTAGAAGACAGGTTCGGTAAATACTGCCAGCTATGTGGGGTAAATTATCATGTTTCTCTAAGACAAGTTTTTGAAACTGAACAAAAACTAAGGCCACAGTCTATGTTTTCCCTTGTGCTTCATCAAAAGTAGTTGGGGATGTTATTAAGACCACTGATATTTTTTCTACTCATACTGAAATTCAGGGATTAAAAGAAACATCAATACTAGAATTTTTAAATGTAGCAGTAGATGAAAATGATGTAGATGGAATAGATGAGAATACTTGGCTGCTGTTGCATTACATAGCAGGTTACTGCTCACACCAAGCTATTAAAAAAACCATTGTGAATATTGTAAGGTATTTCTTACTACAGATGAAATGAAGCAGGGTGACGATTTGATTATGGTAAAAGACAGATGAGGGTTGACATATCCTGCTGATGATATAGTAGTGTGTGTGACATGTCTATTTAACTCTACAGAAAATTCTGAAAGACCAGGAAATTTTATTTTTAGAACAGGCAAATCAGAGAAATGTACTTGTGAAGGTAGCATCCCACAACATTCCCAGCAATCTTTTTATGGGTTTCACTGTAAAAATACACACTCACTTGATTCACTCATAAATTGCATACTGTTTTGCTGTGCAAATATTTTGCTAAACAATTTCACCGAGAGGAGAAATGATGAAACCATTGTTAAAAAAGTAACTGTGTACAAAAGATTGAAAAATGTTAAATTATACTGTGGTTGTATATTTTCACTGAGGCTTGGGAAGATGATGTGAAATAAATGTTTATTTCTATTTTCTGTTTTTATTTCATGCACAGTATCCCATACATCTTGTTGGTAAATGTTATGTATTGGACCCCTTCTGCTCACTTCGATATGGTGCAGCCGTAAACATGAGGCTTTGCTACAGATTGATTTGTTATCACAAATTCTCTGTGAAACCCCAATCTCAGAATTAGGGGAATAGTCTTTTCTGTTCATCAGTAAATATATAATTAATGCTGCTCCTGCTCTATGGCTGACAGGTTTTTGTATATACTTTTGTCCAGTCAGTAAATTAATTATTCTCACAAGGAGAACAATTCATTGCCAGTATTAGCATGTTAGTCTTCCATCATCATAAGTAAATATTAATCTGCAGAACAGGTCCAGTCTGTCAATACAACCAATATTTCGGGGAGGGGGGGAGGGGGCCAATAAGTAACTTCAGCCATTCTTCATTTGAGAGAAATTCTATGCAATTTTATTTGATAAAGTTTTTGGAGTTTAGAATAGCAGTGCTTTTTTTCCTCTGGGACAACATTAAATAGTGAATAATAAAAGAATTTTATTGTCATTTAGCTATTGCAGCAATAGACAGTCAAATTACAAATGTTTAAAAAGTATACAGCATGTATACAAAAATTACTTTACACAAATTGAAAAACAATATGTTACAACAGATTTTCCATAAAGTAAAATATTCGAGCTAAAACGATTTGTGTAGCACATCTTAAATCGAAATCATTAAGGAAATTATGGTACACTCACCGAACAGTTATCATTGTGATATTTATACTCATAAATTCAAGTGAGTAGGAAGGATTTACTGATAACCAACTGTACTACTTGTGCTTGAATAAATCAAATAAAGCTTCTGCCATTCTAGAGGCAGTTTGTTAAACAGCTTCATACTTACTACATTGCTGTTCTATGATTTAGATAATCTGCAGTAAGGTATGTGAAGATGCCTACTATTTCTAAAGTAGTATGTAGAAGGTTCAGTGAAGTTTGCACTAGTTTCTGGACGGTAATGTTTTCTTAAGTATAACACTGTAGATGACTGCCAAATGAGGTATCTGTCACACGGAAATAAAATTTGACATAGATACAAGTCTCAGAATACCTACTTCCATTCATTGTCAGTCTTTCCAATTACGGTACCCTCATTTTCAATTAAATAATGCAAGGCGACTTACACGGTGAAAATAGTGCTGTCAGAGTTATGGAATTAGAAATTCGCATTTTCAAAACGAAAAAGTTTTTTCACCTTCGGAGTTACAGTTTACGAGATTTGAATAATTTAATTCTGAAATGAAAAGTTTTAATGTTTGTTTATGTATTTAATTGAATTGCGGAAGGCAACGGAATACCACCGCAGATTATCTTCCCTGCATAATGCAGTCTCCATTTTATGCTAGACACCGACGAAGTGCACCACAGAAATTAAAACAAGGATAGCAATGGCAAAAGAGGCGTTTTATAAGAGAAGGAGAATCTTCTGCAGCGGTATGGACAGAGAACTCAGAAAGAGACTCATAAAATGTCTTCTATGGAGTGTTCTTCTATATGGCGCTGAAACATGGACTATGAGGAAAAAAGACAGAAAGGCTGGAGGCTTTTGAGATCTGGACATGGCGGAAGATGGAAGGAATAAGTTGGATGGACAGAGTAAAAAATGAAGAGGTACTGAGAAGAGTGGGAGAGAAAAGGCAGTTACTAGATGTAATAAAGAGAAGAAAAAGAAATTGGATTGGGCATATATTAAGAAAGAATGATGGACTGATAAAAACAGTTTTAGAAGGTTATGTAGAAGGGAAAAGGAAGCGAGGAAGGAAGAGATTCCAGATACTGGATGACATGGACGGTACAACATACAGCAGCCTTAAGAAGGAAGCAATGGATCGCAGAAAATGGAGAGGCAAAGGACCTGCTAATATAGCAGATAACTGATGATGACATTTAATTAAAAAAACAATGCATAATTTACAAGGAAAGTGTTTAATGTCTTTATGTAAGTGACACTGCTGATTATAAAAATTCGCAGTTTCAAAACGCATGAATGACGCGAATTAGGAAAAAGTATTTTCACCTTTGGAGCTATAGTTTACGAAATTTGAACAATTTAATTCTCCAGTGAGAAGGATTAGCGTTTGTTTACAGATTTATGCATAAAACACTATGAGTAGTCTACCAGGAAAGTGTTTAATGTTTTCATGTACGTGGCGCAGAGCCTAACAAGCCGCTCGTCATTTCAGACCCCTAGTCATGACGTCACGAATCACGCTGTGAGGCCTTGTTCCTAGGTGACGTTGGCGGATTTCGATAGAGGACGCTCCTGCGTGTGCGTTTTCGCGCCAATTTTTTGCTATAAAGTTGACTCTGGGAACTTGTCTCCAGTGACGGACACTCACCAGAAGATGGCTGGACGATTGCCAGCCGAAATATCGTGGCAAGAAATCAACATGATCCGGCTGCAATCCCGAAATCTCATGGAATAATTTAGTCATTGTTTGCTGTTTCAGCAATAGTATATGGGAACAGTAACCAAAGCTGTTCTAGTAGGACTAAATACTTTGAAAATGGTTCAATGTTTCATTGTGGAGTGTCAAGGCTTAATGTTATGGAACTGATGGGAGTGCCTGTTGGACTAAAAATGCATTGACCTGTAATAGCCACTGACTGAAGGAGACTCTTCAAAGCAGAAAAATCAGTGTTGGAAGCTACCAAAGAAGCAAGAATAAGAACAAGAAGTGTGAAAAAGAGAAGGGAGGAAGAACAACACAGGCAAAAAGATGAATATGGACCTGGGATGCATTAGTGTCAAGCAAGTTTAATAGAAAAGGCAAGTTTTAACTTTAACTTGAATTTCCTGAAAGTTAAGTGACTTCATTTCTGGTAAACTTTGGCTAAAAACATGCTTAACTAAATAGTAGACTACTCTTGTGACTTCACTTTTAAAATAAAATGCTTTTTTGGAAGAAAAACTTTGAATTAATTTCCAAAATTTTTGCTAATCATACTTTAAAAAATTTTGTACCACAATTTATGATAGTATCATCTTTTCAACAGTCTGCTTTGAAGACAATAGTGTAAAGAACTTACACGAAAAAAATAAACTTTGTACTTTGAATAATGTGTACCTACGATGTACATAATTGGTACGGTTTCTCACTTGCAACAAAAAATGCAATTAAAAAAGTGTGTGAGCTAAATCTGTGGTTCATACAGAAAAATGTTGCCCAAAGATGTCTCAAAAGATGGTAAGCATTCTAGGGGCTTACATATCTTATTCCTTGAGTTACACCGTTTAGAAAACACGATTTTTTCAAAGTTTCCCCTGGTATTCACGGACCGCGGAGTAGGCGTTGTACGAACACGTAATAACACCTATCCCGAGAATAAATGCGGGATAACTAAACCAGTACTGGTGCCTGATTCTGGCAGGGTTAGTGAGGTTAACCACAGAATAAGTTTTGACAATGGCAGGCATAGTTAAATAATTAGTGATGACGAGATTGTTTGTTAGAACGAGGAAGGAGAAGAAATGGAGACATCACACAAATTATATGGAAGAATATGACAATACCAAATTTATATAAAAATTTCGTACTACGACTACGTTTCGATCTCATGCTTGAGAAACTGGAGTGTGTGAATGAAATGTGAAACTATTTCGTAACATAAAACTTTTTGCTTGCAGTTGACCTAGTAGGTATTTGATACTGGTACTTCGTGAATTAAATTCTGTCGTGTGATTTACGTAAATGAGGTACGTAAAAATGACCATTTGTGCCAGAACAGTCTCGCTTATTTAGCGTTTGTTACAATTGCTGCAATATTAGAAAGGCCTATTTCTTTTTATTTAGCACACAGTGACAAAAATAACCGTAATCAAATCGAATAAGCATACCAGTCCTGGGTACTATTCGTATTAACAACTTTTTCAGTATTGGACAATGACATTTTGATTTTTCATATAGTAAAACGTTTGACGAACTCTGATGAGGTAATAGATTCTTTCGCAGAAAGGAAAGCACGGCCTGTAAAGTTGTAGCAAGATCAGAGAGAAAAAAAAATTGCCGAGACCTAAGGACTGAAGAAATGTGTGCTGTCTTGCCTGCCTCTTGTGTTTACTGGTTTTGTGTTTCCTAAATTTTATTTTATGTCACACGAAAGACGTGCGCTACAAAATGGAGATATTCTTGAAAAATTAATTTTAAAAAAAAATTGTGTGCACACTCAAGCTCTTGAGTGGGTGAGGGGGAGAGGGGGGGGGGGGGCACTGTCAAGTTTTTGTCTCGGTTCGGAAATGTAGATCCGGGGCTGATGTAGCGTGCAGTACATATGTTGTTTAAATCATCTGTACGTTATTGGAAGTACGTACTAACAATTTTAAATCATACCCATAGTACGTGTAACTTGCAGCCTGTGTCCTTTTGTAAAATTACATTTCGAGTGAAAACGAACAGTGAAAATCCACAAATCTCCGATACGGCCAAATACAACGGTGTTAGCAAGCAAATGATTTAAGGCACTAACCACCATCACCACAATTCCGTGGATATATATCTCTCAAGATATTTGAGTTTTCAAAATAAAAGTACTGATGTGGTACGGCAGAAGAAGTCTACTGCGCCAAATCACTGTCGCACTGTATATTAGTTCTATAAAAAGCTATGAATTTGTTGGAATCTGCCTGTTTCAGCTCCTTGGCTGCTACGTACAGCCTGCGGTTTATTCTTCTTTGGATGTACGAATGAATCCAAAGTTTTCTTTATTTTTTATTCGTATGTAATAATAGAGAACAACATGTACTTCTGCGCTTGAATCTGTTCTCGACACGCCGTGTGTAACACGTCCCTCTCCACCGAGGTCGCACACGGCACCTGCAGTTTCTCGTTTCTGAGTTGCCCCGTGCGTGTAACTGCGTTGCCAACTAGTCGGCAGCCAGTTGCCGATGTGACATTATTGATCCAGATGCAAAGTTCACTATTAAGTAAATGTACTACTAATGAACGCAGACCAAAGACTGTACTGAATAAAAAGCAAATACAGGAACGTCAATGACAGTGACGGTAGGAGATAACAGAGCACAGTCAATAATAATAAAACGCCAAAACGATCGATTGTTCCGCTCAGAATTGAATGTGCCGGGATCCGGTGAGTCCACTGTAGCTCCCTAGCATTCCAGAGGGTTGCGAAATTAATCACAGAACTTCACATTTTGCAGTGTTGACCAGAGATAGGGTTGACTATGAAATTGTATAGTAAATGTGAGTAGTACTTTGTACCTGTGAAACACTGTTCCTGCTGTGAAATGTTAACCGGTTCGTGTACACGGGCATGATTTGTACCTACGTTGCCGGTGAAATTCTGTATAAAATATTTATCTTTGACACTAACAAGTGTTGAAGGATTTTATTGAAATAATTTTTTATTTTTGGATATCATCATAACTTATGAGTAAAACGGAGTGTCAACTATCGCTAAAATTACCCCTAGGGGAACATTTTCCGCTCGACTTTGTACCCCTAACAATATTTATGCGTTAACTGCAACTAGAACAACTTTGCCTTTGGTATTTTTGTTAATTAGTTTTAAAATGTGAAAAGAAAAATTTGCCTGTTCAATACACAATTAAATGAACATGCATAATGCATATTTCAGTTTTGGCGTACCCCCTGAGGTGTCTTCATGTACCCAATCTGGTTGGAGTGTCCTCCGGGGATATCCGGACCCATGTAGTGAATAATTGCGTTAGTTCAGGCGATGAAAGTACTACAGACTGGTTGCATTCATTCAGAAGTGTGGTTTCCCTATAGAACAAATATATGGTTCAACCGTCAAAAAACTGCAGATTGATTTCTCTTGAAAAGAAAGAATGAATGATTCAGTCAATGTCCAAAATTACAAAAAACTGTGTCAATTGTTCACAATCAGCTGCTCAGACAGACTGGTTTCGCTTGAAAGACTGGATGAATGACGGTTCAACTGGCTCGTAAACCTCTACCGATTGAATTGATGGCTTTCATTCGGTTGTTTCGACACAGTGGTTTTCTCAAAGGAATGAATAAATAATTCAACCGATACGTAAGACAACGGAATGAGTTGGCTGTTTTCCAACAACGGACTGAATCGGTTGTTTTGATTCGCTTGTGTGGTATATGAGAAACTGGATTACCGACGGTGACGTTTCTGCACATTAGAGCATATTGTTATCAGAGCGGTTTTTTTTATCCATGTCGCGTAAGCTACAGGCCCGGCACTTCGCCGCACATGCACTCACATTTGAAGCTTTAACATTACTGAATTTAAAATAATGACGCTATTTATGATTAAGCGTGCGTAGTTGTGCAGTAGTTTTAAAGCACCGGCAGTAATGGGTGAGAGATTACGTGTGTTTTCTCACTTTTCAGGAATAAAGGGTACTTGCAGTTCTGCCTTATTAAACAGCATTTCACATATTAGAAATTGACACGAAACTTTCATTTACACGTTTTGTTCCACTTGGGTCTACGGTGGGTTATCACCATTTTATCGACAGACATGGGGACGCATTAATGAAAAAAGCACAAGTTTGGGAAATTAAAGTGGAAATCAGAGCATTTACTTGCAAGCAAGAGGAAGAAGCGAAGCTTCTGCTTCAGATTGAATGAATAACCTTTACCTTTCCCTCCTGCCATTTACTTCTAACACAAAGCCACAAGCTTCTACCGATCTGCTTCGTCTGCACTGAGCAGCGTTCATTGAGTAAGTGCGGGCATCCGAGTTTTCGCTGCTTGTTGATTGTAAGACTAACTTTCGCTTTGTTTGATCTGAGTGAAGCACAAGTGATTTGTCAATTAAAGGTGTTCTCACCCACATGTGATTTGTCAATTAAAAGTGTCCTCAATCCGATTCTGGTGAACGTTTGATACGTGCAGAAAGTACAATAATGTTTTTAAGCACGCCCTTAGAAATGTATCCTGTATTATATGGGCCCAGGAAATGACCTGGGGGGTCTCTGCAGACATCATGAGACTCTGGCATAAAATGGGGTGATACGCGATTACAAGAACTCAGCAAGAGAGTTCTCACAGCCTCTGTCACCTCAATTCTCCAACTTCCTACCTACACGTGGTGCCCCTGTTAAGCCGAGCAACTCAGCGGAAGGTTGGGTAACCAACCCCAGCGGGAAACTGAGTCGGTGAGCAGATAGGAGTTGGAGGACAGTGGAAGGCAACGGGAAACCACCACTGAACTATCCCAAGAAAACCCCATGGCTTCGCTCAGCTCAAAATGTTCCGGAGTTTCAAGTTCCCCGATCGGATCTCCAGGGGGAACCAGGTTGAGAGGAGCTTCACGAAGAGTAAGATGGTGCAAAGAGAAGCACTGCATAGGAACATGGAATGTAAGATCCATGTATCAAGGAAAACTAGACATAGTGAAAAGAGAAATGGAGAAAATTAACATTGAGATATTGGGAATAAGTGAAATGAGGTGGACTGGCATGGGAGAATTTGCTTCGGATGGCCATATGGTGTATTATTCTGGGCACGATAACAGAAGTGATGGAGTAGCCTTCATAGTTAGTGATAAAGTGAGAAAAGCTGTGATGGGATGCAAATATAAAAATGATAGAATGATGTCCATCAGACTTCAAGGTCAGCCCCTCAACATCACAGTAATTCAAGTTTATGCACCAACAACCGATACTGAAAAGGAAATTATTGACCAGTTCTATGGAGATTTACAAGAATTACTACTGTCAACACCAAAAAAGGATATCGTCTTCATAGTTGGAGATTGGAATGCAAAAGTGGGAAACGAAGCTGTAGAAGGTATAACAGGGAAATATGGTCTTGGTACAACAAATGAAGCTGGACAGAGACTCCTAGAATTCTGCCAAGAAAATTCATTGATAATTACTAATACACTGTTTCAACTACCAAAACGACGCCTATATACCTGGACTTCGCCAGATGGCCAACACCGGAACCAAATTGATTACATACTTTGTAATCAGAGGTGGAAGAGCGCGGTTCAGTCAGCTACAACAAGACCTGGGGCTGACTGCAGATCAGATCATGAGCTCCTGATTGCAAAATTTCGGCTGAAACTTCAGAATGTACCAAAAAGTATCCCAACTTGCAGATATGACCTTAACTCTATACCCTCCGACTATGCTGCAGAGGTACAAAACAGATTTAATGTATTACAGCTGGAGGACAAAAGCTCGCAAGAGATGTGGACAGAAGTAGCTAATACTGTCAAGGAGGCCGCAGAGAAACATTCCCAAGAAAAGGAACAGTAAGAAGGCTAGATGGCTATCAGTTTAGGCACTGCAAGTTGCAGAAGAACGAAGGAAAGCAAAAATCAAGGGAGATAGATCAGCTATGTTTGAATTAAATAAAGATTTTCAGAAATTAGCTAGAAGAGATAAAAATATATTCTTTAATGAACAGTGCAAGAAAGTTGAAGATAGTAACGTAATGGGGAAGACAAGAGATCTTTATAAGAAAATTAGAGAAATTAAAGGAAAATTCCGGGCAAAAATTGGAATGATAAAAGATGGAAACGGGAAAGATCTGAGTGAAGCAGAGGATGTTAAGGAAAGATGGGCAGAATATGTAGAAGACCTATACAAGAGAACTGCATCATGACAGGGCTCCTACTGCTGATGTTAATGTTAATTTAGAACTAGAGCCAGATATTTTGGAGAGCGAAATCCAGTGGGCCCTTGAAAATATGGCTGATAACAAAACTAGTGGACATGATGAAATACCAGCAGAATTGTTTCAAGTCATTGGAAAGGATGCAGTGAAAGTGCTGCACTCAATATGTCAAAAAATATGGATCACGCAGCAGTGGCCAGAAGACTGGAAAAGATCAGTATTCATCCCCATTCCAAAGAAGAAAAGTTCTAAAGAATGCTCAGATTACCGAACAATCGCACTTATTTCACATGCTAGCAAAGTTATGTTGAAAATCTTACAAAATAGACTTCGCCAATATCTAGATCGAGAGCTGCCAGAAGAACAAGCTGGATTTAGGAAAGGAAGAGGAACTAGAGATCAAATTGCTAACATTCGGTGGATTATGGAAAAGGCAAGAGAATTCCAGAAAGATGTGTACCTCTGCTTTATTGACTACGCCAAAGCCTTTGACTGCGTCGATCACAACAAAAAAAAAAAAAACATGGGTGTACCAGGTCACCTCATTCATCTGATACGGAGTTTATACCTTGACCAAGAAGCCACGGTGAGAACTATGTATGGAACAACGAAATGGATAAAGATTCAGAAAGGGGTCCGGCAAGGCTGCATACTGTCACCGTACTTATTCAATCTGTATGCAGAACATGGCATGAGGAATGCGAGGCTAGATGGAGAAACAGGAATTAAAATAACTGGAATAAATGTAAACAACCTCAGGTACGCGGATGATACGATCCTATTGGCAGAAAGTGAAGAAGATTTGAGAACACTCAGATGTGAGTGCACTATCCGAAAATTACCTCGAGCAATTAAACAGAGAACCGACTCGTGGAGATAACATCTTGGACCTACTGATAACAAACAGACCCGAACTTTTCGACTCTGTATGTACAGAACAGGGAATCAGTGATCATAAGGCCGTTGCAGCATCCCTGAATATGGAAGTTAATAGGAATATAAAAAAGGGAGGAAGGTTTATCTGTTTAGCAAGAGTAATAGAAGGCAGATTTCAGACTACCTAACAGATCAAAACGAAAATTTCTGTTCCGACACTGAATGTTGAGTGTTTATGGAAAAAGTTCAAGGCAATCGTAAAATGCGTTTCTAAGTACGTGCCGAGTAAAACTGAGGGACGGGAAAAACCCACCGTGGTACAACAACAAAGGTAGGAAACTACTGCGAAAGCAAAGAGAGCGTCACTCCAAGTTTAAAAGCAGCCATAACCTCTCGGACAAACAGAAGCTAAACGATGTCAAAGTTAGCGTAAGGAGGGCTATGCGTGAAGCGTTCAGTGAATTCGAAAGTAAAATTCTATGTACCGACTTGACAGAAAATCCTAGGAAGTTCTGGTCTTACGTTAAATCAGTAAGTGGCTCGAAACAGCATATCCAGACACTATGGGATGATGGCATTGAAACAGAGGATGACACGCGTAAAGCTGAAATACTAAACACCTTTTTCCAAAGCTGTTTCACAGAGGAAGACCGCACTGCAGTTCCTTCTCTAAATCCTCGCACAAACGAAAAAATGGCTGACATCGAAATAAGTGTCCAAGGAATAGAAAAGCAACTGGAATCACTCAATAGAGGAAAGTCCACTGGACCTGACGGGATACCAATTCGATTCTACACAGAGTACGCGAAAGAACTTGCCCCCCTTCTAACAGCCGTGTACCACAAGTCTCTAGAGGAACGGAAGGTTCCAAATGATTGGAAAAGAGCACAGGTAGTCCCAGTCTTCAAGAAGGGTCGTCGAGCAGATGCGCAAAACTATAGACCTATATCTCTGACGTCGATCTGTTGTAGAATTTTAGAACATGTTTTTTGCTCGCGTATCATGTCATTTCTGGAAACCCAGAATCTATTATGTAGGAATCAACATGGATTCCGGAAACAGCGATCGTGTGAGACCCAACTCGATTTATTTGTTCATGAGACCCAGAAAATATTAGATACAGGCTCCCAGGTAGATGCCATTTTTCTTGACTTCCGGAAGGCGTTCGATACAGTTCCGCACTGTCGCCTGATAAACAAAGTAAGAGCCTACGGAATATCAGACCAGCTGTGTGGCTGGATTGAAGAGTTTTTAGCAAACAGAACACAGCATGCTATCAATGGAGAGACGCCTACAGACGTTAAAGTAACCTCTGGCTGCCACAGGGGAGTGTTATGGGACCATTGCTTATCACAATATATATAAATGACCTAGTAGATAGTGTCGGAAGTTCCATGCGGCTTTTCGCGGATGATGCTGTAGTATACAGCGAAGTTGCAGCATTAGAAAATTGTAGCGAAATGCAGGAAGATCTGCAGCGGATAGGCACTTGGTGCAGGGAGTGGCAACTGACCCTTAACATAGACAAATGTAAAGTATTGCGAATACATAGAAGGATCCTTTATTGTATGATTATATGATAGCGGAACAAACACTGGTAGCAGTTACTTCTGTAAAATATCTGGGAGTATGCGTGCGGAACGATTTGAAGTGGAATGATCATATAAAATTAATTGTTGGTAAGGCGGGTACCAGGTTGAGATTCATTGGGAGAGTCCTTAGAAAATGTAGTCCATCAACAAAGGAGGTGGCTTACAAATCACTCGTTCGACCTATACTTGAGTATTGCTCATCAGTGTGGGATCCGTACCAGATCGGTCTGACGGAGGAGATAGAGAAGATCCAAAGGAGAGCGGCGCGTTTCGTCACAGGGTTATTTTGTACCCGTGATAGCGTTACGGAGATGTTTAGCAAACTCAAGTGACAGACTCTGCAAGAGAGGCGCTCTGCATCGCAGTGTAGCTTGCTCGCCAGGTTTCGAGAGGGTGCGTTTCTGGATGAAGTATCGAATATATTGCTTCCCCTTACTTATACCTCCCGAGGAGATCACGAATGTAAAATTAGAGATATTAGAGCGCGCACGGAGGCTTTCAGACAGTCGTTCTTCCCGCGAACCATACGCGACTGGAACAGGAAAGGGAAGTAATGACAGTGGCACGTAAAGTGCCCTCCGCCACACACCGTTGGGTGGCTTGCGGAGTATAAATGTAGATGTGGATTTAGACCCAACCTGCGTCAAAACCATATAATTTCCACAGACACTGCACTTGCAAAATTCAGCAATGACGCCCAATGATCGCAAAAATTTTATAGTTGATTTACGGTCACTCATTTTCTGAAGCAGAATTTTCGCAGTAAAAACAAGTGACTCATCCATAACGCACAGCATGAGAAATCAAGAACTTGCAAATCACGACTACTTTCATTACCAAAAGATGTCGAAAACAAATAACGAGATGAAATCAAAACAATCTACATCGAATTTTTGATGTACACGCGTAACAAGAAAATCCAGAGAAATCATTTAACGTTAATCGACAGCAATCTGTGGCACAAACAAAATATCACACATTACGTCAATGGTCAAAGCCGACGGGTGGTATCGGGGGTCTAGTGAAGCAGGGGATACAACCCGTCGGCTTTGAACAATGACGTCATTCCTTAGTCATAGATAGTAATGTCTTCACTTCGTGGCCTAGATAATAAAGCAGTTCTGTGTTCTAATAAGCGCTATCATTAAAATAATTGAATGTGAATCTAAAATCGATCGCTTGATATTCGCTAAATCATTAAACGTGTGATTTAATTAAGTTAATTGTTTGTTTCTTATTCAGACGGTACTTAATATTTTTCGTAATGATATTGAGGTATTTCACTATTTCGCCATATTTCACTTTCTTATTCCACCAATATGCTTCAGTAGCTGATAAGTGTTTTTTGGCTTTTTAAAAAAAAAGCTCACGAGATAGAATAAACTGATCCTACTTTATTAAGCAATCAATAAAAAAACTAAACTAAAACAGAACAGCAAAAGCGAAAACTAAGACTTCGTAATCTATTCTTTTTTCAGTTTACCATTTTCGCTTTTGCTGTTATGTTTTAGTTTAGTTTTTTATTGATTGCTTAATAAAGT
The DNA here is from genome assembly GCF_021461385.2 of Schistocerca piceifrons. NCBI lineage: Eukaryota > Metazoa > Arthropoda > Insecta > Orthoptera > Acrididae > Schistocerca > Schistocerca piceifrons. The sequence goes on from NC_060138.1 coordinate 801,568,037, forward strand.
AGGATCAGTTTGTTCTATCTCTTGAGATTTTTTTTAAAGCCAAAAAACACTTATCAGCTACTGAAGGGAGCTACAACACTAAGAAGAATCGCTTCTCGGCTTTTGACAAGATCAATGTGTAGTTCCCTTTCAACAAGTGAAACACAAAGGTTAAATAAACAATCAAAACATATAAAATGAAACAGGTTGCAAATGTAACGTACGCGTATTTCCACCTATTCGTTACCAGTGTACATATATCGAGGTCAATGGAAGGCTAGTATACATATATTACATATGTAGGTCCTTCTGTTATCAGTAATACTGATATGAACGTAAGATAAGACTGTTAGTAATAGCGGAGACGAAATAAACAGCACATCTACAATTTGTATCCCGTGTTCCACTTAGGGTTTACTGAAGCGGTGGATACATCGTTCAGGTGAAGAACAGGACAGTAATGCTAGTGAAAACGAAGAAATCGCCTTACGACAAACTCTTATACCGGACTGTACTTAAGCAACACACTTCGAATGAGCTTTTAATTTGTATCGGGTGTTTCATTTGCGGTTTAGTGAAGCAGGGGATACATAGTTCGAGTGAACAACAGGACAGCAATGTTAGTTGAAACTAAGAAATCGACTACGCTGAACTTTTATCCCGTACTGCACTTAAGCAATACAGTTCGGAAGACTTTCGAGATACAACTGACATACATGTAACGTGATGTATTCTTTGCTAATAATTTCATTCATTTCTTTCCATTGTATTTTGCGGAGAAATACTAAGATACAAACACGCGATATCGTTAACGTGAAAATACTACGGGCCCTTACATAAGTGAAATAAAGTTTATCTCTCTCGCATTCCTTTGTTTCTTAACATTCTCCTCAGCTCTTTCGTCTTTGTAATACATGCTCTGACGACTTGTGACGTCATTGTTCAAAGCCGACGGGTTGTATCCCCTGCTAAACTAGACCCCACTAGAATCGAAAACTTCGTTAAAGAACGTAGAATTTGTACTGCTCTGATTTTCCCATAGTTACAAGAATTATAAAAATCATATAAACAGTCTGGATAACTGGTTTGCAAAATAAAATTACCCTGAATATAACTACAATGCCGAAGATTTCCATATTCATTAAATATATACGCCTGTGAAAATTTATGTGAAGTGTTCACAGAACGGTGTAATCGATTTGACGCCAGTACTTTGTGTGAGGCATATTGGCGAAATACAGATGTCTGCTGACGTCTTACCTTCAGACTGCTGTAGTAACTCTGTGCTCTTCCTGCATTTCTCGGTTTTCCCCAAAATTTTTATGACGGGGGACGTGCACGTTTGTGTTCTTCGCCAGTCGACTCGTTTCTAACTATTGCTGAGCAACAGCGTGGCCTGCTGCGGGAGACCCCTCTATTGTTGAGAACTACGTCATGTCGCGACATATTTACTCTAAGAGAATGTGTGGAAAACAATCGCTGCACAACCAAGGAAACTATCCAGCGATAATAGCCAGGGCGTAACTAGGGTGGGTCGACCGACGCATTGCCTCCAAAAACGACGTGGCCCTGAAACGAAACGTAAAAATAAGGAAAAATTAAAATGAGAAGGAAAAAATTTAGTAGAATCGTTCAGTCAAGACTTATAATTCGCTAAGTTAAAATAATCAAATACTGTTATGGAAATTGTTCTGAGGGAAAGGTAGCAAATAACCGTTTTCCTCCTTCCCCCAGGTCAAAAGACTAATCTGCCTTAGCAATCGAACGTCAATTAACTGAATACGAGGAAGGAAAGGAACTAGGCGTGATTAAATATTGTGGTAAGGCTATGACGATGCATCAGTCATGAGTGGCGAATACAGTACCTAATAAGCAATCCAGTTACAGTTTAAATTTATTCCTAGAGACGTTGTAGAAGGTAAGGGGCTAATCAAGAAACAGCCCTGTATATTTCAAGTCATTTGAGAATATTCAATTATTTATATAGCATGCTATGATGGCAAGATTAAAATCTTCTTCCTTGGGTACTTTTGAGACACTAAATCCATAGATGTTCCACCATACATAAAGAGAGGTTCATTTACATTCTGAAGGATACGTGGGATACGACAAAAGTAATCGGTACTAGTAAGAAATGAAACAAAAACAATATATCTTAAAGCCATAATCGGATCCTACTGCTTTTTGCGCTTTTAAGTTTCAATGTAAAGTACTAGTGTTATGTATTACAGTGTCAGAGTATGGACGTAACAGCTGCATATGAACTTTCAGGAATGGCGCTGTCAGAAATAAAAGAAAGACGATCAGGATTTAACGTCCCGCAGAGGACGGGGTCATTAACAACAGGGTACAAACTTGGGTACGTAAACGCCAGACAAGAAAATACACCGTGCCCTATCCAGAGTAACCAACGCAGCATTTGCCTCAAGTGATGTGGGGGGAAAAAAACACGGGAAACCTCAGTCTGGATCGGCACACGAGGATTTGAACCATCCTCTTCCCGTATACGAGTCCAGTGTCTTACCATTACGCCGCCTCGCTCACTGGGTGTGAGAAATATCTAGCACCACAGGATCATTTGACAAAATACTTCACGAAACCTGCGTAATCTGTGAAAGATGAACCATAAAGTGTAACTTGCCTAACAAACGAATTAAAGCAGCAGAGGAGCACTTCGACGAGTTTGCGAGAACGAGTAGCTTATATAGGCTATAATTTGTCTTAGGGTAACACTTTATCCAGTATGCCAACATGTATTCACAACTAAATATCTGATATTAAGGAATGACTTATGTTACACACGCATAAGTCGCCATATAAAGCCCTTAAACATTAAGCACTTAAGATTTCAATGACACGTTATTTTCTTTTGCTTCCAGCACAGCTAACATTGATAAGAACTTCGGTAAGGTCTCTTACTGCACACACTCTAAACAATGTGCAGAGAGTTAATGAATTGGTGACTGCTGCTGACAGACGCATCACAGTGAACGAATTGCCACGCTACGTTGGGATAGGGGAAGGAAGTGTTTGCAGAATACTGAAAGCGTTGGCGTTAAAAAAGGTTTGTGCCAGGTGGGTTCCCAGAAAGTTGACAGTGGCTCAAACAAGAAAAACGGTATGCAGCGAAATTTTGGAACAGTGCAAGAAGGGTGGAGATGAATTTCTTGGAAGAATTGTGACAGATGATGAAACATGGCTCCATTTTTCACCAGAGACGAAGAGGCAATCAATGGAGTGGTATCATGCAAATCCACCCAAGAAAAAAAAATTCAAAACCACACCTTCTGCTGGAAAAGTTATGGCTACGGTGTTTTTCGATTCCGAAGGATTCTTGTATGTGGACGTCACGCCAAGTGGAACCACCATAAATTGCTATGCATATGTGACGACACTGAAGAAACATCAAGCTTGACTGAGTCGTGTTCGACCACACCGGCAAAAGCAGAATGTATTGCTGTTGCCCGACAATACACGGCCACATGTCAGTCAAAAAACCATGGAAACGATCACAGAACTCGGATGCACAACACTGAAACACCCGCCTTACAGTCCTGACCTAGCTCCATATGAGAATCGGGAAACTGACAGGCTCTCTTCGTGGAACAAGGTTTGAAGATGATGACTCCCTTGTGCACGCTGCCAAACAGTGGCTCCAACAGGTTGGTCCAGAATTTTACCGTGCGGGTATACACGCGCTGGTTCCAAGATGGCGTAAGTCAGTTGAGAGGGATGGAAATTATGTGGAGAAATGAAAATATTGTTCCTAAAGGATGTATCTAAACACTGTAAAACTTTCTAACAAGTAGAATAAAAGATGGATTAAAAAAATAGTGTGCATTTCTTTTGGAGTGACCCTCGTACTATGTGGAAAGTTAAGGAGCACGAAAAATTGATTTTTCGAAAAAAATAGCTGTTGTGGACTGGCAAGACAGCCAATCCACTAGGACGGGAGGCTGAAGGGCACGCGTTTAAGCTCACGCAGGATGGCGTGAGGTCTGGAACAGGACAAGGTCTTTATAGTAGCAAAAATAGTACGTAGCTTCTGGAATACTTAACTTTAATCCATAATTGATGAACATCGGTCTGACGGTACATGCATCACAAGATAAATAGCAATTGATAATGGCGCCTTGCTAGGTCGTAGCAAATGACGTAGCTGAAGGCTATGCTAACTATCATCTCGGCAAATGAGAGCGTAATTTGTCAGTGAACCATCGCTAGCAAAGTCGGCTGTACAACTGGGGCGAGTGCTAGGGCGTCTCTCTAGACCTGCCGTGTGGCGGCGCTCGGTCTGCAATCACTGATAGTGGCGACACGCGGGTCCGACGTATACTACCGGACCGCGGCCGATTTAAAGGCTACCACCTAGCAAGTGTGGTGTCTGGCTGTGACACCACAATAGCCCAATCTGCAAATACAAGAACGAGGAAAAACTCATTTAAGTAAAGATTTAGGTCACTAAGAGCATAAAATTAATCAATAATTTAGGTCTTTACAGGGTGTCCGTGATGAGTGACCTCCATGGTGCACAGTAGAGCTGGGCTGCAAGCGGTCAGGATAGCCTGTTTTTCACCAGCCTGAGCATGGTTGCGGTAGTGTGGTGGTAAATGCCACTTTGTCATCCGACGATCCGTCATTAAAGCTGTACTGTCTAGGAATCTCTTTATTCGACAACAGTGTAGACCAGGGCTTCCCAACGTGTGGTCCGCGGACCCCTTAGGGGTCTCTATGGGGTCCGCGGCCACGTTTCACCAAATCGTGTAAAATAATGAGTAAAATTATTGAATAAAAATGTGAAAATCAAATTCATCACTTTTTTCGTGTGAAAAACATGTGTACTTTTACTTCAGGTCGTATTCACAAGCAGCCTTTGCGGTTCCTAAGTGAGAACGCATACACAGTTTAGTGCCGGAGAATGCGTCTTCTCTGATCGACTGTTTCGCAACAATAGGGGGGTCGTTTGTGCGCCGGCTCATCGCGCTAGATGCGCTGAAACCTTTTACGCGTGAGTGGACCGAGCTTTGTCGACCAATCACAGAGTTCGCTGGCTCGTATGCGGGTCCCAGGCATCATTAAATGTTAAACTTGCTTTGTCAGTGCACTACCTATTTCATAAGTCCATTTTTGACCATCAAGTTCTTTTCATTCATCTCTAAACCAAAGACTATTGATACTTCGGGGGGGGGGGGGGGCGGTCATTGGGAACATGGCACTTGCATTAAGAAGCTTTCAGTTCCCATGGCTTCCGCTCTGAAATTTAAAGTTACTGTGCTCTTGACTGACTAGGGGTCCGCAATGGATTTTCGCCTGAAGAAGGGGTCCGCCAGCTGAAAAGGTTGAGAAGCCCTGGTGTAGACGGTACAGGCAGGTAGCCAATGCTCTGCTAGATGCAGGATAGATATGGCCACTGACAGCGTGCTTGGCGCAGCACAGACAGCTCGTCGCGTCCAGCGGTGGGCAATAGCACTCAATGGCGGCTGCGGTGTGCTCCAGGACACTCGTGATCTTGCTGTGTTGCCGCAAACACAGCCAAGGCATCCAAAGTAGAGCACTGCATCCGCGTAGCAAATCCACATGGGTAGCGTTCGTCTACATCACTCGCTATGCACGCGTACGCTGAAGCATGAGGGCTGGCAGTTCACTCACTCGGTATCAGGTGGTGCTCACTCACGCGGTGACGGGTAACAGCCGCGTGGCTTTGCACCTGGGTAAGAAAACATAATCTCTACCTATACAGCTTCCGACGCAACGTAGTGGCATAAATGGACCCGGAAAAGGCTCAAGATCATTTATAGCTAGAATTTCCACGTTTTCTCAGAGGAAGGTGTGTGCTGTATACCAAAGATTCACCAAGTGTTACCACAGTATAACGAACATTAAAGCGATAACCGAATATTGAATGTTAATGAACGTCATTCTTTCAGTTGTGAAACTATATAGTTCCGTGAATTAATAGATGACGAATTAATGATCGCTTTCAGTCAGCTGCTAAAATCGCACTGGCATGTTTTGAACAGAACAAATAAAAAGATTTACATTGAGAAGTGTGACAACAGACTACAACTGTCAATTTCGTTTCTAACTAACAAAAGAACTTCACTGTAGGCTTTCTTGAGTAAACCGAGCAAATTTGAACTAGTAGAACTCGTCACATTTGGTAATATGAACATAAATAAAAAGCAATATAAGCTGTAGTGATGAAAAGAGATAGATTTCTATGTGGATAATTGCCACGTGGGGTAGCCTCGTTGTCTAGGTCGCCTTGCTACGGTTCGCGTGGCTTCCCCGTCAGAGGTTCGAGTCCTCCCTCGGGCATGTGTATGTTGTCCTTAGCGAGGGTCAGTGTAAGTTAGATTAAGTAGTGCGTAAGCCTAGGGACCGATGACATTAGCAGTTTGGTCTCTTAGGAACTTACCTCCACCAACTGTGGATAATTATTTGAATAAGTGTATCATTCAAAGAAATTTATTCGCCAATAAATTATCTGCAAATTAAATAACGAACAACATATACTGCCATCGTATTTTCTTTGTTTACTTTTTGTACAGAATTAATATTTATTGCCTTGGCTCAGTGCAGTTTCTGTTTGATAAATTACTTATTAACGGTTTGTCCAGAAATGCGCCTTTGTGGCTCAATGGCTTAAGTTCCAGACTAAACTTGGTCTTGCGAATTTCTCTTTTCTTATCGCTTCTGTCACCTATAACAATAACAATAATGCCAAGTCACGTTGCACCGTGTTTCGGAGTGCGTGCAGAAATGTAGATCCCCTCTAACTGGCTGTATAAGTCTATTCAGAGATGGGAGAAAATCAAGGACTTCCTTATAGGTGGGCGGCCTCAGCAGTTTGGGCTATAACGCACTAGGCAGCCGCATTGTTGAGCAGCCATTTCAGTCAGCCAGCTGACGGTCAGTCGTGACTGATCAGCTGAAAGAAATGGACGAGGAATATGTTATGCATTGTTTCTCATAACCTTACTATAATCATGAAAATTATTTTTCCATCATTGTACTTTCTTTGTGCCGTACAGATCACCAGTTCACTATTTTATGAAATCAATTTTACTTGAAAATATCATTAGTAAAGCCCCACATCAAACGGAAGAGTACCGATGCCGTGTGTCGTTGGAGAAGAGGAATTTGATATGGCTGACAATTTAATGCGTCCTTATGGAGGAAGGAGTTTAGCAAACAATAAAAGAACCTTTAAAACCCGATTGTCTTGGACTAGCCGGTCTATAAAATGCACTTTTGACACTCTGGGCCGGCTAGGGTGGTCGTGAGGTTCTAGGCGCTACAGTCTGGAACCGCGCGACCGCTACGGTCGCAGGTTCGAATCCTGACTCGGGCATGGATGTGTGTGATGTCCTTACGTTAGTTAGGTTTAAGTAGTTCTAAGTTCTAGGGGACTGATGACCTCAGAAGTTAAGTCCCATAGTGCTCAGAGCCATTTGAACCATTTGTCCCTCCGTCAAATAAACGGAGAATGGAGAATTTTTCATGTCTCAATGGCTCTTCGAAAAGAATTTGCAATTGTCATAATAAATGTATGCAGTGTTTTATAAAATAATGTGCTAGAAAGAGACATCTACATCTACATCTAAATGACTACTCCGCAATTCACATTTATGTGCTTGGCAGAGGGTTCGTCGAACCACAATCATACTATCTCTCTACCATTCCACTCCCGAACAGCGCGCGGGAAAAACGAGCACCTAAATCTTTCTGTTCGACCTCTGATTTCTCTTATTTTATTTTGATGATCATTTCTACCTATGTAGGTCGGGCTCAACAAAATATTTTCGCATTCGGAAGAGAAAGTTGGTGACTGAAATTTCGTAAATAGATCTCGCCGCGACGAAAAACGTCTTTGCTGTAATGGCTTCCATCCCAATTCGCGTATGATATCTGCCACACTCTCTCCCCTGCTACGTGATAATACAAAACGAGCTGCCCTTTTTTGCACCCTTTCGATGACCTTCGTCAATCCCACCTGGTAAGGATCCCACACCGCGCAGCAATATTCTAACAGAGGACGAACGAGTGTAGTGTAAGCTGTCTCTTTAGTGGACTTGTTGCATCTTCTAAGTGTCCTGCCAATGAAACGCAACCTTTGGCTCGCCTTCCCCACAATATTATCTATGTGGTCTTTCCAACTGAAGTTGTTCGTAATTTTAACACCCAGGTACTTAGTTGAATTGACAGCCTTGAGAATTGTACTATTTATCGAGTAATCGAATTCCAACGGATTTCTTTTGGAACTCATGTGGATCACCTCACACTTTTCATTATTTAGCGTCAACTGCCACCTGCCACACCACACAGCAATCTTTTCTAAATCGCTTTGCAACTGATACTGGTCTTCGGATGACCTTACTAGACGGTAAATTACAGCATCATCTGCGAACAACCTAAGAGAACTGCTCAGAATGTCACCCAGGTCATTTATATAGATCAGGAACAGCAGAGGTCCCAGGACGCTTCCCTGGGGAACACCTGATATCACTTCAGTTTTACTCGATGATTTGCCGTCTATTACTACGAACTGCGACCTTCCTGACAGGAAATCACGAATCAAGTCGCACAACTGAGACGATACCCCACAGGCCCGCAGCTTGATTAGAAGTCGCTTGTGAGGAACGGTGTCAAAAGCTTTCCGTAAATCTAGAAATACGGAATCAACTTGAGATCCCTTGTCGATAGTGGCCATTACTTCGTGCGAATAAAGAGCTAGCTGCGTTGCACAAGAACGATGTTTTCTGAAACCATGCTGATTACGTATCAATAGATCGTTCCCTTGGAGGTGATTCATAATGTTATCAATTTAAAGACGTATTGTACGTCCCTCCAGAAACGGAAATTCCTCCAGGTTCTACGTGCTGTCGAAATTCATCGTGAAATTTAGCAAGGTTCAAAATGGCTCTGAGCACTATAGGACTCAACTGCTGAGGTCATTAGTCCCCTAGAACTTAGAACTAGTTAAACCTAACTAACCTAAGGACATCACAAACATCCAAGCCCGAGGCAGGATTCGAACCTGCGACCGTAGCGGTCTTGCGGTTCCAGACTGCAGCGCCTTTAACCGCACGGCCACTTCGGCCGGCAAATTTAGCAAGGTCTGGCTGCTTTAAAAGTGCAAAGAGACCGAAGGCAGCTACATTCATTCTCCTTCGAGATAGCCTGCTCACAACTGGCAGCGCGGAGCCACGAAATCACAGCGGTTCAGCTGGGAGAGCTACAGTGTACGTCATTGTTTTATTCGCTGCGGCAGGCTGGCTGCCTCAAGGCAACATATGGGCAACATGTGGCATGCGGCTATGACGCATGCTACAAGGATCAAAAAATGGTTCAAATGGCTCTGAGCACTATGGGGCTAAACTTCTTAGGTCATCAGTCCCCTAGAACTTAGAACTAGTTAAACCTAACTAACCTAAGGACATCACAAACATCCAAGCCCGAGGCAGGATTCGAACCTGTGACCGTAGCGGTCCTGCGATTCCAGACTGTAGCGCCTAGAACCGCACGGCCACTCCGACCGGCTACGAGGATCAATTCAACCAAGGCGACACATGGCAACACGCCGCATGCGACATTATCGCATGCAACACCAGGCAGTTTGTTGCCAGCCGCATGCCTCACCTGTCGACAAGAAACGACTTGTTGCCCCCTGTCGTCAGCTATCCAACAGTCAGTGGATCCGTGCAGCTTGTTGCTTGCGACATGGAGTGGACGACTGCGAAAACTACTACGTTTATTAAAGATCATCACAATGCGCGTGAGTTGTGGGACATTCGAAGTAGTAATTACAAAGACATTAGACTAAGATACGATAAACTGGAGCAGCTCGCCAAAAATATGACTGTAGTGTTGTGGAAGCAAAGAAGAAAATAAAAAAAAATACGAACATCATTCCATCGTGAACATAAAAAACTGCAAATCACGAAGAAAAGTGGTTCATCACCTAAAAAAGGATGAAAGTAGTTTGCATCTGAGCTGTTGAGATTCCTTCAAGACGTTGACGAACCAATGAGAACCATTTCAACCACAAGCGAAGGGGATGACTTTGAGGTAAGTTCATAATAGTGAACCTACGACTATTCAATCATAGTGGGTGTTTTTGTTGCTCTCTCTGTGCCTACAGATTTAATACCGACTTAAATACTCGACGTCTTGTAAGACAATGTTTTTGTTTTTAATTCTCAAGCATGTTTCACTACTGGTATACAGTCATCAATGATTTTAATTATTGTAAGGTTTCGTTCGACAATCTACCACTACGTCTTTTTTACGATAATGTATGTTATATTTCGGGATACAAGATGTCAACTTTGCTGTAGTGCTCTGTAGTTACAAAATTACAGTTCATGTCTTTATGTTAATGGCGTGCTCCCCAGGTTTTATGTAGCTGACTCCTTTAGTCATCTCGAGCCACAAAATTAATATTCTCCCAAGTGCGATGAAGTTTGTTCTACATTTTGTTAATTGTGATTACATTATTCAGAATAAAGTAGGTTCATTAGCCAACAAAAAGGCATACGTTGGCAGAAACTGTAGGCAATAATCAGCAAAATAGGAAAAACGTAAACATTTTATTTTAAACATAGTATTAGGTTCATATTAACAACGTTTAAAGAGGTACAATACTTTTAAAAATCACCAAATTTAATGCAATTTTTATTAGAGCCTGTACGTCAGTGCCGCGCGGGATTAGCCGAACGGTCTCAGGCGTTGCAGTCATGGACTGTGCGGCTGGTTCCGGCGGAGTTTCGAGTCAAAAATGGTTCAAATGGCTCTGAGCACTATGGGACTTAACTGCTGTGGTCATCAGTCCCCTATAACTTAGAACTACTTAAACCTAACTAACCTAAGGACCGTAGCGCCTAGAACCGCTCGGCCACTCCGTCCGGCGGAGTTTCGAGTCCTCCCTCGGGCATGGGTGTGTGTGTGTTTATCATTAGGATAATTTAGGTTAAGTAGTGTGTAAGCTTAAAGACTGATGACCTTAGCAGTTAAGTCCCACAAGATTTCACACACATTTGAACATTTGATTTGTTACGTCAGTCTCCGTGAACCACAAAAAGGATGTTTTCTTATTCACAGATTACATAGCCGGCCGGTGTGGGCGAGTGGTTCAAGGCGCTTCAGTCTGGAACCGCGGGACCGCTACGGACGCAGGCTCGAATCCTGCCTCGGGCATGGATGTGTATGATGTCCTTAGGTTAGTTAGGTTTAAGTAGTTCTAAGTTCTAGGGGACTGATGACCTCAAGTGTTGAGTCCCATAGTACTCAGAGCCATTTTCACAGATTACATACATAAAAATGCGTGTAGTTCAGTTCAAAGTTTCCATTTTCTTGCATTATAACAACTGGCATTTCCTCTTGGTTTGCACACGTCAGTAGTGATCTTGCCAAGGGACACGTCCTTTGTTTGAGGCAAAGTACGTCATAAACTGATCCCGTACTTCTGCTTCTAATGCTGATCTCCGGGGTTTGCGTTGCGAATTGTCCATGCCACAATCATTCTGAATTACGGACCTCCATGATCCACAAACAACATTTCCATCGTTTGTGTCAATGTCAAATGTTCCATGAGGAGAATAGAGTGGTTCTGAAGTGGAGCTTTTTCTCAAGATGTTATGAAGGTAAACGAATCTTGTAACAATTTCTGCAATTTCCACAGACAGCAATAGTGGTTTTCTTAACACACGAAACACTGACGCCAACAACCCAAAACTGTTCTCCACTACTCTGCGAACGCGTGTCTGTAGTTGTACTGTCTTCTGCAAGAACCTCTTTCGTGGAAGCCTGAAAAGGGTTTCATAATGTGCTCCTGTAGTGGAAATGCATCATCAGCCACTAATACGTATGGTACCACTATATTTCTTTCAGAAGGAGGTTCCGGAGGAGGTAGGGACAACTCTTTTTTCTCCATTCTTTTGCAGAACGATGTTTCTCGAAATACACCGTCTGAAATACGGCCTTGACACCCTACATTAAGCGTAAAAAAAGAATAGTGAGCATCAACAATGTCCACCAGCACAATACTAAAAGTCACTTTATAACTGAAAAACATGCTGCCACTATTCTTTGGGTTTTGAATCACTATGTGTTTTCCATCACAAGTTCCGCAGGGAGGGTAATTCCAGGACACATCAAAATCTTTTGCAATGTTTCTCCATTTGTCTTCAGTGGATGGAATCTAGAAAAAAAAAAAAATAATAATAATAAAAAAATCTGTAGATACATCGTTGTTTTGCGGTTTTTGCCATCACAGTAACTGATGTAATATTCTGTGCCATGGGTTTCGGATGTAATCAGTCTGCATGACCATAAATACCATTATAGTATTAGTATTACGTGAGAACTGCATAGCTCCACACACATAACAAGTGGCATGTGCTTTGCGTTTTCCAATTTCAGTGTATTACTAGTCAGTCTTCGGACTGATGACCACAACAAAAACAATAACAACAATATTATTATTATTGTAATTATGGTTAAAGTCTGCCGGCCGCGGTGGCTGTGGTGCTTGCGCCGCTGCAGTCAAAAGCCGCGCAGCTGCTTCGGTCGCAAGTTCGAATCCCGCCTCGGGCATGGATGTGTGTGATGTCCTTGGGTTAGTTAGCTTTAAGTAGTTCTAGGTCTAGGCGACTGATGACCTAAGCTGTCTGGTCGCATAGTTCTTAGAGCCATTTGAACCATTTTTGTTTAAAGTCTGCAGATGGGTTATGTCTTAAAACCGTCGCCCAGAATTAATCATAAGAAATAGTGACGGCAACAGGCAAATTAATTAACTTTTTTACCTATTTGGTTTTTACAGATTGAAGATGCTACGTCAAGCGCTCCCGATACTCCGAGCACATTAAGCAATGATTACACAGTAGCTGTATAATATGCATCTTCTTGTCATGAAGTTGAGAAAGAAGGGCCGAGATGTGGAGGCAAATTGTTTTTTTCCTCCAAGAAGAGAGAAAGAAGGAATTTGAGGTCTAAATCTCAATCAGAACGCGAGGAAGAAGCATATGCTATCTTAAAAGAAGTAGCTGCGAGAGATGAATTTCCAACCTACGGCGAGCACGTTGCAAACGAGGTACGGCGTTTGTCGCATAGAGCAGAAATGCTAGTGAAACATCACATAAATATGTTATTCCATGCGGCTATGGGTAGATACGATGGAGAAAATCCTCCCAATAGTCCTACAGTAGTATTCGTTGCTGATAACGAACTGGAAGTACACAGTCCTTCATTGATTCACTTTGAAACCTCTGCTAGCACAACAGAACAACATCAAGAGGATTCTGATTTACGAATACTGACTGATCTTTTTTGATCTGACCTAACAGCATCGTGAACTTAAATGAAAATATACCACAGTGTAATTTGAATAAAATTGAAAAAAATATAAACGTCCAGTACGGCATTTCAAACTGAATATTTTATTTCTGCAAGATGTTTCCACATCAAAAGTGTACTACACACAAGCATAAGTTTGTTATGACACTATTTTCTTGCTTACCTGTACAAAATCTTGTAGAACACGTATTATAGCTGTGCATACTTGTGGAATTATTCTTGAAATACTTGGTTCCGAAATCCGGAACATGTACATCAGTGAAGGATAGCTATCACCTGTAGCAAAATATCTCGAAGTCACTAATAGTCTGACACCAGCCGGTATTGCGTCACGAAAGATGGTGTCTGATTTTCTTATAAGTGATGCGATTTTATGCAGCAGGTACCTAAAATCTTCTAAACTCATTCTGGTAAAAATTTCAAACAAAGTTTCATCGTCACTCGTTAGTTTCCTGAAAAATTCGTTGCGAGATTCTTGACCATCCACAAATAATCCTCTTCTCTATCATCTTGGCTTCCTTCTCTTTCTTTTTCTTCTGTTACTCAAGGTTACCACCAAGAACGCAGCAGCTGCTACCGTTTGCAGAGACATGATGCACTCTCCTGATGTTGCTTCAGTGGAATTGACTGAGGCGCACGCTACAAACACAGGAAACTTGCAGCATGCGACACCAAGCAACACATTTTTTGAGCAACAGCAACTTTGTTGCATGGTTCAATGCCGCACGCTAAAAATAGGCAACAGTAGGCGACACGTAGCATTCGACTTGATGCAACGTGTTGCCTAGTGTTGCCTCCGCGGAATTCCGCCTTTACAGCCCTTGCACTACCGACTAAGCCCCCTTCAGTTGTCTCTGCACCTGCCAGTACGTCTCCCCCTCCCACTGCTAACATGGCACAAGAACTCTACGTAAGCACCCAACGATGAGAAAGCTGCCGACAAAAATTCTCAGTTCTCACAACTTTTCTTAGATTGCTAATACTATGGGATGTACATGTCTCCTTATATAATTACGCAATTCGTAGTTGTAATGCTACAAAATGAGCGAACCAAGCAAGTACTCAGTGGTTACTAACGATTAACATCACCAGACTTTTATTCTAAAGCCTCCTTCAACTTTCATGGAATGCTGCCATACAAATGTTTTTAAGATTAACTCTGTGTAAGTTTACCGATAGAATATGGAATAGTTTTTCGATCCGACATCCGTCTATCCAATTATGTAGAGCTTTGAGGATTCAAAAATTTCAGAAGAGAAACTAGGTTCTAGAATATATTAAAGTTCGTAATATTATAGCACACTTGCAACTTGCGTACCATTAAGATGTCAAGAGGCGTTTGGAAGACTTCTGCCATTCTATACCAACTGCAATTATTGCAGCAAATTCTTATCCACGACTTAAAAACAAGTTGTTCGTCTCTATTGCTCTCCATGACCAAGGGAGGCTTACAACAAAACTCAGATACAGAATAGCCAAAGAAATGTCAGATTAATTGGGTCACGAGTTTCGAATAACATTATGGCGTGAAAAGGAGATTTCATTTCGAATATAATTTGAGAAGTGAAGTTAAAGTGAAATAACAACAAATTACTTGCCAAAAGCTGCAGTGGAACCGATGATTTCTCAATTTTTGCTGAAGAAGATGCTGAGCTGACAGTCATACATCGAAGTCATGATTAATGACGAATTTAGGAGTGCATTGCATATGTAGAAACTACTTTCTTCAGTGTCACAACGGTAAATCTCCATAAAACACATAAAGTACCCTTTAGCATGTTTCAAAAAAAGAGTTGTTTTGAAAACTAATGTAAAAAAAAGAAAAGTACATTCGCTTCACAAATGACAAGAAATACAATTGAAATTCAGATTTATCTATTATTCTTAACACATTTTATTCGCAGATGATGAACAAGTGTTTTTTCTTGTGTAAGTGAATAACGTTTCGAATAATATTCGGTATTTGCGAATTACGAATAGTAATTTATATCTGTCTCGTTATTCGTCATTCGTATAAATTTCGCCAAATTTGGTGCTAAGCGAAGTGCATCGCGCATGTGCACACTGCAAATTCGCAGCCTATTTGCAAGTGAGTTCAGGTCTGTGAAATCCGCGTGGCTGCGGACAAACTCTCAATCGACTAAGCCAGTCGCGTGGCAGGTATACATCCGCTCAAGGGTGTCATTAACATCGGTAATCTTCGGAAACTTCCGCTAACGTTCGCCAAACGTACTCGAGCTCTCAGTCGCACGCCGCAGGCGTATGCTGGCCACGAGGTTACCTGTGCGGTTGCAGGTCTGTACCGCACAATTCAGTAGACGGCAAATACTGTGGTGGCTGCCCCTTCGGAATAGAGGGGGGAACTCGCCCAGTGCTGGGAATGATAAAGCATTTCTGTCCAGGGGCCAAGTTATCTTGCATGAGCTTCTCCTTCATTGGAAAGACCAGACACGTTTATCAGTTGCAAAACAAGAAGACCTGTGATGATGTCATTTCTTTCTCTAGAGCAGAATGAATGCTAAAGTAGAGTTCGTAACATATAAGCCCAAGGATACAGTTGTGTAAGAAACGGAAATCAATAGTAAAAGATTTTTCCCTTGAATTTAATTTCTTTTCTCCTGTAAAAAATTTAAAATGTATCAGAAATGGTTTGTGTTTACGGATGCTCTACTAGTAAAACATTACTGCTGTCTTTCTGCACTTGTATTATGAGAAACGGAATGTTGTGCCTCATTATTAACAGCAACTGAAACCGTAACTTCTTTGTGGGACTTATAATATTCTTCACAAAGTATTTATTTTCTAGTTTGTCTCATTACTTTTTTCAGTGATGAGATGAAAAGCATAATTCTATGGTAGTACCAGAATACCTTCTGAGATTTTCTGGATACAAATAAGTTACGTACGAAAAGAGATACATTTATTACTGTTATTACTATTATTAGTCTCGTGACCACTATGAGATTTGGCACTTACAATGTTTGACATGAATTTAGCTCTCATGTGACATATGTCATGATTTCCTGAAGATGTAGACTTTTCTTCACATTTCTGTGACACTTTGTGTCTTGGTGATCACTTGACGTCGTTGCTCCTAGTACACCAATTCCCATAGAGATCCGATTCGTTTTTCAGCAACAAATGTAATATATTAGTTGATTACCTTACAATGTACATTTATTTATTTACACCAAGTTAGGCAGAAATTGTTCTATGCAATCCATAATTATACTTTATATGACACCCCTGCTACTATCCCCACCTCGCCCCCCTCCCACCCCCTTACCGACACACGAACCTATGGCTCAATTACCATCAGCATGTCGCCAATCAGTCTATAAACCCAGAATATAGTGCCACACTACTGACTGTTAACAAACGAAGCTACAAGCATATGGAACAGGCTGCCAGGTACAGAAACTGTATGTTATCCTCGATGGGGAGTATCCATGAGAGATAGGGCTATTGTCAGGAGTGTCCCAGGGAAGTGTGATAGGACTGCTGTTGTTTCCTATGTAAATAAATGATCTGGCGTATATGTTAAACAGCAGTCTGCTGCTATTTGCTCGCGATGCTGTGGTGTATGGGAAGGTGTCGTCGTGGAGTGGCTTTAGAAGGACACAAGCTGGTGTGTTGAATGACAGCTACCTTTATATGCTGAAGAATGTTAGTTGATAGATGAGTAGGATAAACAAACCCATCATGTTCCAGTACAGCATTATCAGTGTGCTGCTTGACACAGTCACGTCGATGAAATATTTGGGCGTAACGTTGCAGAGCGATATGAAATGGAATGAGCACGTTAAGATCGTAGGCGAATCGTCGACTTAGTTTTATTGGAAGAATTTTAATGAAGTGAGGTTCATTTGTAAAGGAAGCTGCAAATGGGACACTGGTGAGACCAGTTGTTGAGTACTGTTCGAATGTTTGGGATCTGCACCAGGTGGGATTAAAGGAAGACATCGAAGCAGTTCCTGCTGGAGCAGGATTTTGTACACGAACTGGCCTCTCGATTCAGAGGAGGGCTGCTAGCTTTGTTACAGGTGGGGTCAAAGAACACACAAGTATTACGGAGTGGGAACTCAAATGGGGATTACTGGAGGGAAGGCGACGTTCTTTTCGAGGAGCTCTATTGAGAAAGTTTAGAGAGGCTAACTACAGAACTATTCTATTGCCGCCAACGTACATTTCATGTAAGGACCATGAACAGGAGGTTCGAGAGATCAGGGCCCGTGTGGAGGCATATTGATAGTCGTTATACCCTCGCTCTATTATGCGAGGAGAAAACTACTACCTATATTATGCGAGTGGAACAGGAAAGGAAATGAGTAGTGGCACAGGGTATCCTCCGTCACGCACCATGTAGTCACTTACGGAGTGTGTATGTAGATGTAGATGTACTAAGGATTCAACACCAAAATACGTCTTTTCCGAACATTTATCTGTTCTACCCTCCTCATCCCCATCCACACCACAGCCCCGGGGGCAAAATGTCATCGGAGTCCCACTAGTCAGCCTAGCGACCACCGTAATTGTGGATATGGCAATAATTTCTGTTCTTTTACTGTCCTTTGTAAGTTATTAAATATAGCACCCCCGCCCCCCTCACATTGGCTGGGACTATCACACGAACTGACAGAATAAATCTGCCTAAATATAGTCCGTTATCTAACGTAAATAAGAATGAAGTGCGTGCCCAAGTACGATTGAATTTGCGTGAGTTCAGGTTTCGATTTAAACAAGCAACTGTATCTGCATGCCGGCCGGAGTGGCCGAGCGGTTAAAGGGGCTACAGTCTGGTACCGCACAACCGCTACGGTCGCAGGTTCGAATCCTGACTCGGGCATGGATGTGTGTGATGTCCTAAGGTGAGTTAGGTTTAAGTAGTTCTAAGTTCTAGGGGACTTATGACCACAGCAGTTGAGTCCCATAGTGCTCAGAGCCATTTTTTTTTTTTTGTATCTGCATCTAAATCTACCGCGTATAATATTCTTTATATCAATAAATACGGCTGAAGGAAAATTTATAATTTTTGTGTCGCTAATGATAAGTCATATGAACAGTAAGGTTGCTGCTATGCTGTCCTGAATTACACGAAAGGTTACCATGGATAAAATACACCGACGAAAAAGGAGAGTTATCATGAGCACTTCGGCCTAACACTACCAAACTGATGCTCCAGCATTTCCTTGCCTGTGGCACATGTTGATTAAAATTTTCCAATGTCAACTTATTTTCAGTAAGCTGTGGGATACCTCCTGATATAGTGCCTGACCTCCTTTTGCCCGGAATAGTGCAGCAGCTTGACGTGGAAATACGCTGCAGAAATATTGATCCATGCTGCCTCTATAGATGTTTATACACTACTGGCCATTAAAATTACTACACCAAGGAGAAATGCAAATGATAAACGGGTATTCATTGGACAAATATATTATACTAGAACTGACATGTGATTACATTTACACGCAATTTGAGTGCATATATCCTGGGAAATCAGGTAACCTCTGGCAGTAATAACGGCCTTGATACGCCTGGGCATTGAGTCAAACAGAGCTTGGATGGCGTGTACAGATACAGCTGCCCATGCAGCTTCAACATGATACCACTATTCATCAAGAGTAGTGACTGGCGTATTGTGACCAGTTGCTCGGCCACCATTGACCAGACGTTTTCAATTGGTGAGAGATCTGGAGAATGTGCTGGATAGGGCAGCAGTCGAACATTTTCTGTCTCCAGAAGGACCGTACAGAACCTGCAACATGCGGTCGTGCATTATCCTGCTGAAATGTAGGGTTTCGCAGGTATCGAATGAAGGGTAGAGCCACGGGTCGTAAAACATCTGAAATGTAACGTACGCTGTTCGAAGTGCCGTCAATGAGAATAAGAGGTGACCGAGACGTGAACCCAATGGCACCCCACACCATCACGCCGGGTGATACGCCAGTATGGCGATGATGAATACACGTATCCAATGTGCGTTCACCGCGATGTCGCCAAATACGGATGCGACCATCATGATGCTGTAAACAGAACCTAGATTCATCCGAAAAAGTGACGTTTTGCCATTCGTGCACCCAGGTTCGTCGTTGAGTACACCATCACAGGCGCTCCTGTCTGTGATGCAGCGTCAAGGGTAACCGCAGCCATGGTCTCCGAGCTGATAGTCCATGCTGCTGCAATCGTCGTCGAACTATTCGTGCAGATGGTTGTTGTCCCCATCAGTTGACTCATGGATCGAGACGTAGCTGCACGATCCGTTACAGCTATGCGGATAAGATGCCTGTCATCTCGACTGCTAGTGATACGAGGCCGTTGGAATCCAGCACGGCGTTCCGTATTACCCTCCTGAACCCACCGATTCCATATTCTGCTAACAGTCATTGGATATCGACCAACGCGAGCAGCAATGTCGCGATACGATAAACCGCAATCGCGATAGGCTACAATCCGACCTTTATCAAAGTCGAAAACTTGATGGTATGCATTTCTCCTCCTCACACGAGGCATCACAACGTTTCACCAGGCAACGCCGGTCTACTGCTGTTTGAGTATGTGAAATCGGTTGGAAACTTTCCTCATGTGAGCACGTTGTAGGTGTCGCCACGGGCGCCAATCTTGTGTGAATGCTCTGAAAAGCTAATCATTTGCATATCACAGCATCTTCTTCCTGTCGGTTAAATTTCGCGTCTGTAGCACTTTATCTTCGTGGTGTAGCAATTTTAATGGTCAGTAGTGTAATTGCGAAAGCGTTGCCAGTACAGAATGTGGTGCACTAACTGAACTCTCGAGTATGTTACATACATGTGGGGTGGGTTTTATGTTGGGCGATCTAGGTGGTCAAATCGTTTGCTCCAATTGTCCAGAATGTTCAAACCAATTGCGAACAATTGTGGCGTGGTGACTTGACATCGTTGTTTGGGAACATGACGTCCATGAAGTGATGAAAATCGTCTCCAAGTAGCCGAACATAATCATTTCCAGTCAATTATGGGTTCAGTTGGAAGAAAGAACCCACTCCATTCCATGTAAGCATAGGCTACACCATTATGGAGCTACCATCAGCTTGCACAGTGTCTTGTTGACAACTTTGGCCCATGGTTTCGTGGCGTCCGCACCACACTCGAACCCTACCATCAGCTCTTACCAACTGAAATCGGGACTCATCTCACCAGGCCACGGTATTTCAGTCGTCTATGGTCCAACCAATATGGTCATGAGCCAAGGACAGACACTGCAGGCGATGCCATTAATTAACCGCCAATTTTCGCCGCACTGTCGTAAGGGATACTTTCGTCATTTACATCTACATGGATACTCAGCAAATCACATTTAATTGCCTGGCCGTGGGTTCATCGAGCCATCTTCACAGCATCTCTCTACTATTCCACTGTCGAACAGCTCGCGGAGAAAATGAACAGTTATATCTTCCCGTGTAAGCTCTGATTTCCCTTATTTTTTTGTGATGATAGTTTATCCCTATGTAGGTTGGTGTCAACAAAATATTTGCGCATTCAGAGGAGAAAGTTGGTGATAGAAATTTCATGAGAAGATTCCACTGCAACGAAAAACGCATTTGTTGTAACGGTGTACATCCCAAATCCTATATCATGTCCATGAGACAAATTCCCCTATTCCGCGATAATAAGAAAAGTGGTGCTCTTCTCTGAACTTTCTCGATGAAGTCCGTTAGTTCAAATGGTTCAAATGCCTCTGAGCACTATGGGACTTAACATCTGAGGTCATCAGTCTCCTAGAACTTAGAACTACTTAAACCTAACTAACCTAAGACATCACACACATTCATGCCCCAGGCAGGATTCGAACCTGCGACTGTAGCGGTCGCGCTTTTCCAGACTGAAGCGCCTAGAACCGCTCGGCCACGAAGTCCGTTAGTCCTATCTGGTAAGGGTCGCAGACAGTGCAGCAATACTCCAGAAGAGAATGGACATGCGTAGTGTATGCAGTCTCTTTAGTAGATCTGTTACATTTTCTAAGTGTTTGCAATAAAACGCATTCTTTGGTTTGCCTTCCACACAGTATTTTCTTTCCAATTTAAGTTGTTCGTGATTGTAATTTCTAGGCCTTTAGATTAGACTGATTTATCGTGTAACCGAAGTTTAACGGAATCCTTTTAGCATTCATGTAGATGATCTCACATTAGGGTAGATTACCAATTTTCGCAGCATTCAGATATCTTTCCTAAATCGTTTTTCAACTTGCTTTGATCTTTTGTTAATTTTGCTAGTCAATAAACGACAACATCATCTGCAAACAACCTAAGAAACGCGCTCAGATTGTCCATTAAATCGTGTGTATAGATAAGGAACAGAGGAGGGCCTATAACACTACCTTGGGGAACACCGGAAATCACTTCTCTTTTACTCGATGACTTTCAGTCAATTACCACGAACTGTGACCTCTTTGACAGGAAATCACGAATCCAGTCACGTAACTGAGATGATATTCCAGAAGCACGCATTTCACTACAAGCCACGTGTGTGGTACAGTGTCAAAAGCCTTCTGGAAATCTAGAAATACGGAATCAATTTGAAATCCCGTATCAACTACATTCAGAACTTCGCGTGTATTTCACAAAAATATTTTCTGAATACGTGTTGACAGCGTGTCAACAGACTTTTACCTTCGAGATAATTCCTAATGTTCGAACTCATTATATTTCCAAACTCCTGTTGCATATCGAACTTAATAATACGGGCATGTAATGCAGTGGATTACTTCTGTTACGTTTCTAGAATATTGGTGTGACCTGTGCAACTTTCAGATGTGGCCGAGCGGTTCTAGGCGCTTCAGTCCGGAACCGCGCGACCGCTACGGTCACTCGAATCCTGCCTCGGGCATGGACGTGTGATGTCCTTAGGTTAGTTAGGTTTAAGTAGTTCTAAGTTCTAGGGGACTGATGACCTCAGATGTTAAGTCCCATAGTGCTGCGAGCCATTTGAACCATTTTTGCAACTTTCCTGCTTTCGGGTACGGATATTTCGTCGAGCGGGTGGTTGTATATGATTGTTAAGTACGGAGCTATTGCATCTGCGTCCTCCGAAAGAACCTAATTGGTAAACAGTCTGGACTGGAAGACTTACTATTATTAAATGTTTTAAGTTTCTTCGCTATCCCGGGAATATCTACTTCTAAGTTACTCATGTTGGCAACTGCTCTTGTTCGAATTCTGGAATATTTACGTTGTCTTCTCTGGTAAAGGAATTTCGAAAGGCTGTGTTTAGTAACTCTCCTTCGGCAGCTCTGTCGTCGATAGTATTTCCATTGCTATCGCGCAAAGAAGGCGTTGATTATGTATTGCCGCTAGCTGACTTCGTATACGACCAGAATCTCTTTGGATTTTCTGTCAGGTTTAGAGATAGAGTTTCGTTGTGGAAATTGTTATAAGCATCTCACATTGATGTCCGCGCTAAATTTCGAGCTTCTCTAAAAGATCGCCAATCTTGGAGATTTAGCGTTCGTTTAAATTTGGCATGTTTTTTTCGTTGTTTCTGCAACAGTGTTCTGACCCGTTTCTCGTACTAAGGGAGATCAGCTCTGTCGTTTGTTAATTTATTTGGTATAAATATCTCAGTTTCTGTGTATATTGTTTCTTTGAATTTAAGCCAAATCTGGTCTACACTTATATTATTAATTTGGAATGAGTGGATATTATCTCTCAGGAAGGCTTTAAGCAAATTTTTTCTGCTTTTCCGAATAGGTATATTTTTCATTTAGTTTTGGAAGACTTGGGGTTACATTATCCAATTTTGCTACAACAACCCTGTGTTCACTAATCCCTGTATCTGTTTTGATGCTCGTTATTAGTTCAGGATTATTTGTTGCTAAGAGGTCAAGCGTGTTTTCACAACTGGTCGCAACTCGCGTGGGCTCATGAAGTAACTGTTCGAAATAATTTTCAGAGAATGCGTTTAGCATAATTTCGGATGATGTTTTATGTGTAACTCCGGATTTAAACAAGTGTTTTAGCCAACATATCGAGGGTAAATTGAAGTCACCATCAACCGTGACGGTATGAGTCGGGTTCATGCTTGAAATTAAACTCAAGTCTTCTATGAACCTTTCAGCAATTGTATTATCTGAGTTGGAGGGTTATCATTTTATTGCGGTTGTCAAGAATGACCTCTGTTCGTACAAACTCACAGGAACTATCTGCTTCAATTTCTCTACAAGATAACCTACTTCTAAGAGTACCAAGCATCCCACCGCCAACTGTGTACAGCTTATCTTTCGGAACACCGTTAGGTTCTTCGCAAAAATTTCGGCTGAACGTATCTACGGCTTTAGCTAGCTTTCAGTGCCTATAACGATTGTGCATCAATGCCTCCTATTAGCGGTTGGAGTTCTGGTACTTTCCCAACACAGCTACGACAATTTACAGGTGTTATACCGATGGTTCCTGGATCTACGTTCTTCCTGTATTCGACCTGTACCCTTTGAGAATGAAGCCGTTTTTGTATTTCCCCGAGACCCTCTGACCTAAAAAACCTCCCCGCCCACGCCACACAGCCCCTGCTACCCGCGTAGCCGCTTCCTGCATGTAGTGGCCTCCTGACCTATTTAGCGGAACCAACGCTTGACGTCGTTCGGCCCACACTGATTTCTGTGATTATTTCACGCAGTGTTGCTCGTCTGTTAGCACTGAAAACTCTACACAAACGCCGCTTCAGTCGGACGTTAAGCGAAGGCCGTCGGCCACAGCATTGTCGCGGTGAGATGTAATGCCTTAAGTATGGTATTCTCGGCACACTCTTGACGCTGTGGATCTCGGAATATTGAGTTCCCTAACGATTACCAAAATGAAACGTCTAGCTCCACCTACCATACCGCTTTCAAAGTCTGTCAATTCCTGTCGGGACGTCGGAAACCTTTTCATAAAAATCAGCAAATGACAGCTCCGCTACTGCACAGCTCTTTTATACCTTATTTACGAGATATCACCGTCATCTGCATATGTGCATATCACTATCCCATGACTTTCGTCACCTTAGTGTATTTTCAATACAGAAATAAATAGTTCATAGAAATGAAGAATGATTGTCAGTATATGATGACTATTGGGTATGTCTAACGCTAGCGGTATATTTTAGGCGGAGATTGAAATACAGCGTGCTCAGAGAAGGTGAATAAGCAGCGTATTTCCATCTTTTGGACTCTGAGAAAGGTAGAAAAATGATCGAAGAACGTAACATGACGAGATCGACTCAGAAGAGCAGTGTGGCAAAAGAGCTGGCACTCGTCCTTCCAGAACTATCATATGATTCTTGAACTGGTTCTGACGAACAGACTGATGACAACAGCAGAAATTCGATCAGATGTGCAAGGAGGGTGTCCCAACAATTTGTCGGAGACAGATTACTGGCAGCACAATTGAGATATCGAGTTGCTGTACTTCTGTTACCACCGACATCATACCACAGACAACAGAGACTTGCATGGCGTAGAATCAGAATCAATTGGAACGTTGGGTAGCATTCTGTGGTGTTCACTGATGAGCCTGTGTTCTGCTTGTGGAGATCAGATGAATGGCAACGTGTCCGTAGAGGATCTGCTGAAATCTCATAGGAAGCAGGTCCACATATCTCCTCGTCCTGGAGTCACGGTTTGAGGAGCTGATTATTTAAAAACAAATAAAAAGAGTTATTGGACATGACAAAAGCGCTGATTGGGTAACTATTGGAGGAAGGCAGAATCCTCATCAGGACGTGTCGAGAAGGTAAACCCTGCCGTCATATCGTTTATGACCAGAACATCAAATTGCACATACAGGGGCGACAAAAGTCACGGCATCCTTCTAATATCCTTTCGCAACTTCTGTTTCCCGACATAGTGCAGCAGCTCGAGTCGTTGGAAGTCCTCTGCAGAAATAATGAGCCGTGCTGCCCCTATACACGCACATAATTGCGAAACTGTTGCCGGTGCAGGAATTTTGTGATCGAACTGACCTCTTGATTATGACCCATAAATATTCGATGGGATTCACGTCGGGCCATCTGGATGGCCAAATCATTTGCTCCAATTGTCCAGAGTGTTCTTCAAATCAATTGTGAACAACTGTGGCCTGGTGGCATGGTGCACTATCATTGAAAAAAATTCCATCGTTGTATGGGAACATGAAGTCCATGAATGGCTGCAAATCGTCTCCAAGTAGCCGAACGTAATCATTTCCAGTTAGTCATCGGTTGAGTTTGACCAGGTGATCCAGTCCATTCCACGTACACACAGACCACACCATTACGGAGCCACCACCAGCTTGCACCTTGTTGATAACCTGGGTCCAAGGCATCGTGAGGTCTACACCGCACTCGAGCCCTACTGTCAGCTCTTAGCAACTGAAATCGGGATTCATCTGAGCAGGCCATAGTTTTCCAGTCTTATAGGTTGCAGCCTTTATGGTTACGATTCCAGAAGAGGCACTGCAGGCGATGTCGTTTTATTACTAAAGGCACTCGGTTCGATCGTCTGCTGCCGTAACCCATTAATCCCAAATTTCACTGCCCTTTCCTAACGGATACGATCGTCGTACGTACCACATTGATTTCTGCGGTTGTTTCACGCGGTATTGCTTGTCTGTTAGCCCGGACAACTCTACGGAAACACCGCTACACTCGGTCGTCGCCCGCTGGCTTATCCATGGTGACTGGTCATTCCTCACATTTGGTATTCTCGCCACACTCTTGAGGCTATGGGAGTACTGAATTCCCTAACGATTTCCGAAACGGGATGTCCCAGGCCCCTAGCTCCAATTACCATTCCTCTGTCAAAGTCTGCTAATTGCCGTCGAGCGGTTATAATCATTTCGGAAAAGCTTTCATTGAATCACCTGAGTACAAATGACAGCTCCGCCAATACTGCCCTTTTATACATTGTGCACGCGATACTACCGCCATCTGTATATGTGGACATGACACTGTATGACATCAGGATAATTCAAAACATCATACTGTAATTCACACCATAAATTCCTTGAGGAGTGCACGGATGCTTGAGACTTTGACTGGCCTGGTCAGTCCTCTGATTTGCCAGCCACAGATCTGTGGTGCAATAGAAAGATGTATAATTTCATTCCAGCCTCCAGGCATCAGTCTTCATCAAATGACACTGCATGTGTTTCAGGCATGGAAATAAATTCAAGATTACATTCTAGGATTCTTTGCTTCCACACCGTAACAAATGCAAGAGGACATTTTTTTTCCGTTGGGGTCACTCCTCATACTCATGTTAATGAAGGACATCACTTTTGAATGGATGTAATCATTTAATATCCGCTATGTAAGAGCTCAGATGCAAACCCAGTTCTAAGCAAAGAAGGGAAAACAGAAAGGTGGAGGGAGTATATAGAGGGTCTATAAGGAGGCGATGTTCTTGAGGACAATATTATAGAAATGGAAGAGAATGCAGATGAAGATGAAATAGGAGAAATGACACTGCGTGAAGAGTTTGACAGAGCACTGAAAGACCTAAGTCGAAACAAGGCCACGGGAGTAGACAGCATCCCATTAGAACTACTGACAGCCTTGGGAGAGCGAGGCATAACAAAACTCTACCACCTGGTGAGCAAGATGTATGAGACAGACGAAATACCCTATGATTTCAAGAAAAATATAACAATTGCAATCCTAAAGAAAGCAGGTGTTGACAGATGTGAAAATTATCGAATTATCAGTTTAGTAAGCTACGGCTGCAAAATACTAACACGAATTCTTTACAGGCGAATGGAATAACTGGTAGAAGCCGACCTTGGAGAAGATGAGTTTAGATTCCGTAGAAATGTTGGAACACGTGAGGCAATGATGACCCTACGACTGATCTCAGAAAATACACTCCTGGAAATTGAAATAAGAACACCGTGAATTCATTGTCCCAGGAAGGGGAAACTTTATTGACACATTCCTTGGGTCAGATACATCACATGATCACACTGACAGAACCACAGGCACATAGACACAGGCAACAGAGCATGCACAATGTCGGCACTAGTACAGTGTATATCCACCTTTCGCAGCAATGCAGGCTGCTATTCTCCCATGGAGACGATCGTAGAGATGCTGGATGTAGTCCTGTGGAACGGCTTGCCATGCCATTTCCACCTGGCGCCTCAGTTGGACCAGCGTTCGTGCTGGACGTGCAGACCGCGTGAGAGGACGCTTCATCCAGTCCCAAACATGCTCAATGGTGGACAGATCCGGAGATCTTGCTGGCCAGGGTAGTTGACTTACACCTTCTAGAGCACGTTGGGTGGCACGGGATACATGCGGACGTGCATTGTCCTGTTGAAACAGCAAGTTCCCTTGCCGGTCTAGGAATGGTAGAACGATGGGTTCGATGACGGTTTGGATGTACCGTGCACTATTCAGTGTCCCCTCGACGATCACCAGTGGTGTACGGCCAGTGTAGGAGATCGCTCCCCACACCATGATGCCGGGTGTTGGCCCTGTGTGCCTCGGTCGTATGCAGTCCTGATTGTGGCGCTCACCTGCACGGCGCCAAACACGCATACGACCATCATTGGCACCAAGGCAGAAGCGACTCTCATCGCTGAAGACGACACGTCTCCATTCGTCCCTCCATTCACGCCTGTCGCGACACCACTGGAGGCGGGCTGCACGATGTTGGGGCATGAGCGGAAGACGGCCTAAGGGTGTGCGGGACCGTAGCCCAGCTTCATGGAGACGGTTGCGAATGGTCCTCGCCGATACCCCAGGAGCAACAGTGTCCCTAATTTGCTGGGAAGTGGCGGTGCGGTCCCCTACGGCACTGCGTAGGATCCTACGGTCTTGGCGTGCATCCGTGCGTCGCTGCGGTCCGGTCCCAGGTCGACGGGCACGTGCACCTTCCGCCGACCACTGGCGACAACATCGATGTACTGTGGAGACCTCACGCCCCACGTGTTGAGCAATTCGGCGGTACGTCCACCCGGCCTCCCGCATGCCCACTATACGCCCTCGCTCAAAGTCCGTCAACTGCACATACGGTTCACGTCCACGCTGTCGCGGCATGCTACCAGTGTTAAAGACTGCGATGGAGCTCCGTATGCCACGGCAAACTGGCTGACACTGACGGCGGCGGTGCACAAATGCTGCGCAGCTAGCGCCATTCGACGGCCAACACCGCGGTTCCTGGTGTGTCCGCTGTGCCGTGCGTGTGATCATTGCTTGTACAGCCCTCTCGCAGTGTCCGGAGCAAGTATGGTGGGTCTGACACACCGGTGTCAATGTGTTCTTTTTTCCATTTCCAGGAGTGGAGATTAAGGAAAGGCAAACCTACGTTTCTAGCATTTGTGGACTTAGAGAAAGCTTTTGACAATGTTGACTGGAATACTCTCTCTCAAATTCTAAAGGTGGCAGGGGTAAAACACAGGGAGCGAAAGGCTATTTACAATTTGTACAGAAACCAGATGGCAGTTATAAGAGTCGAGGGACATGAAAGGGAAGCAGTGGTTGGGAAGGGAGTGATACAGGGTTGTAGCCTACGCCCGATGTTATTCAATCTGTATATTGAGCAAGCAGTATAGGAAACAAAAGAAAAATTCGGAGTTGGAATTAAAATCCATGGAGAAGAAATAAAAACTTTGAGGTTCGCCGATGACACTGTAATTCTGTCAGAGACAGCAAAGGACTTGGAAGAGCAGTTGAACGGAATGGACAGTGTCTTGAAAGGAGGATATAGGATGAACATCAACAAAAGCAAAACGAGGATAATGGAATGTAGTGGAATTAAGTCGGGTGATGCTGAGGGAATTAGACTAGGAAGTGAGACACTTAAAGTAGTAAAGGAGTTTTGCTATTTGGGGAGCAAAATAACTGATGATGGTCGAAGTACAGAGGACATAAAATGTAGACTGGCAATGGCAAGGAAAGCGTTTCTGAAGAAGAGAAATTTGTTAACATCGAGTATAGATTTAAGTGTCAGGAAGTCGTTTCTGAAAGTCTTTGTATGGAGTGTAGGCACGTATGGAAGTGAAACGTGGACGATAAATAGTTTGGACAGGAAGAGAATAGAAGCTTTCGAAATGTGGTGCTTCAGAAGAATGCTGAAGATTAGATGGGTAGATCACATAATTAATGAGGAGGTATCGAATAGATTTGAGAAAAGAGAAATTTATGACACAACTTGACTAGAAGAAGGGATCGGTTGGTAGGACATGTTCAGAGGCATCAAGGGATCACCAAATTAGTATTGGGTGGCAGCGTGGAGGGTAAAAACGTAGATGGAAACCAAGAGATGAATACACTAAGCAGATTCAGAAGGATGTAGGTTGCAGTAGGTACAGGGAGATGAAAAATCTAGCACAGGATGGAGTAGCATGGAGAGCTGGATCATACCAGTCTCTGGACTGAAGACCACAACTACAATACAATGTAATGAGCATACCCGCAAAGTTTGATACATATCTGATTGGTGTGATTCATGATGTATGTTTTCCAATCCGTCGGTGTAATTGTAGATAGGTTTGCAACATTTAGAACCGATCGCATTATAAAAAGAATAAAAGGAAAATCCCTAGAAAACAGCTTATCTTTTTCCTATCGAATCAGCAACGATTGGCCGCAAGAAGACCCGCCAGAGCAGAGGAAACACGAGCCGGCAGCTGCTGCGCGGCGCGGCGTCCCACGCTGCAGGAAGCTCCGCCCACTTGCCGGCCGTGCCGCACGAGCTCTGGCGGCGGCGCAGCTGCGCGGTGCGTCTCGTCGCTTGAGCGAGGCGAGCGGTACGTGGAACCCAGGGCGGCCTTGTTAACCTTTCCCTCAGAAGGCGGAATAAGGCCGCGTCTGACAACGCACGTTCCCAGAATGTGGTGCTGCAACGGGAGAAGAAGCTCGTATCACTGTTGGAGACGATCCACGTGCAAAACGTACCGAAACTGCAACGACAAAGTTGACGATGTACATAATACGCAGTTGAGTTATCGACGTTCAAAGGTGTGTGAAACGGCTGAGTTCACAGATACACTACTGGCCATTAAAATTGCTACACCACGAAGATAACGTGCTACAGACGCGAAATTTAACCGACAGGAAGAAGATGCTGTGATATGCAAATGATTAGCTTTTCAGAGCATTCACACAAGGTTGGCGCCGGTGGCGACACCTACAACGTGCTCACATGAGGAAAGTTCCCAGCCAATTTCTTGTACACAAACAGCAGTTAACCGGCGTTGCCTGGTGAAACGTTGTTGTGATGCCTCGTGTAAGGAGGAGAAATGCGTGCCATCACGTTTCCGACTTTGATAAAGGTCGGATTGTAGCCTATCGCGATTGCGGTTTATCATATCGCGACATTGCTGCTCGCGTTGTTCGAGACCCAATGACTGTTAGCAGAATATCGAATCGGTGGGTTCGGGAGGGTAATATGGAACGCCGTGCTGGATCCCAACGGCCTCGTATCACTAGCAGTCGAGATGACAGGCATCTTATCCGCATAGCTGTAACGGATCGTGCAGCTACGTCTCGATCCATGAGTCAACAGATGGGGACGTTTGCAAGACAACAACCATCTGCACGAATAGTTCGACGACGTTTGCAGCAGCATGGACTATCAGCTCGGAGACCATGGCTGCGGTTACACTTGGCGCTGCATCACAGACGGGAGCGCCTGGGAGGGTGTACTCAACGACGAAACTGGGTGTACGAATGGCAAAAAGTCACTTTTTCGGATGAATCCAGGTTCTGTTTACAGCATCATGATGGTCGCATCCGTGTTTGGCGACATCGCGGTGAACGCACATTGGAAGCGTGTATTCGTCATCGCCATACTGGCGTATCACCTGGCGTGATGGTATGGGGTGCCATTGGTTACACGTCTGTGCCGGCCGCGGTGGTCGTGCGGTTCTAGGCGCTCCAGTCCGGAGCCGCGCTGCTACTACGGTCACAGGTTCGAATCCTGCCTCGGGCATGGATGTGTGTGATGTCCTTAGGTTAGTTAGATTTAAGTAGTTCTAAGTTCTAGTCCCATAGTGCTCAGAGCCATTTGAACCATTTTTTTTTTTTTTTTTTTTTTTGTTTACACGTCTCGGTCACCTCTTGTTCGCATTGACGGCACTTCGAACAGTGGACGTTACATTTCAAATGTGTTACGACCGCCGGCCGCGGTGGTCGAGCGGTTCTAGGTGTTTCAGTCGGGAACCGCGCGATTGCTGCGGTCGCAGGTTCGAATCCTCGGCATGGATGTGTTAATGTCCTTATGTTAGTTAGGTTTAAGTAGTTCTAAGGTCTAGGGGACTGATGACCTCAGATGTTAAGTCCCATAGTGCTCATACTCATTTGAACGTTTTGTGTTACGGCCTTTGGCTCTACCCTTCATTCGATCCCTGCGAAACCCTACATTTCAGCAGGATAATGCACGACCGCATGTTGCAGGTCCTGTACGGGCCTTTCTGGATACAGAAAATGTTCGACTGCTGCCCTGGTCAGCACATTTTGCAGATCTCTCACCAATTGCAAACGTCTGGTCAATCGTAACCGAGCAACTGGCGCGTCACAATACGCCAGTCACTACTCTTGATGAACTGTGGTATCGTGTTGAAGCTGCATGGGCAGCTGTACCTGTACACGCCATCCAAGCTCTGTTTGACTCAATGCCCAGGCGTATCGAGGCCGTTAGTACGGCCAGAGGTGGTTGTTCTGGGTACTGATTTCTCAGGATCTATGCACCCAAATTGCGTGAAAATGTAATCACATCTCAGTTATTGTCTAATATTTGTCCAGTGAGTACCCGTTTATCACCTGCATTATTTCTTCGTGTAGCAATTTTAATGGCCTGTAGTGTATATCAGAAGAAACAGCACCCTACTGTTGAATACGCACTGGCGTGCGAACCTTAGTTACGAAAATAACTTTCACGCGATGTGTCACTGCCAAGTAACATAGCTCGATGAAACTTGGACCAAACATAGAAAGAACTACTCCAGTATAGCAATGAAGGTAATCGGAAGAAATACGCAATAAGGCGAACAGAAATGACACTTTTATTCAAAGACAATAATAACACAGATATTACGAAATGCTAGACACAGTTATCAGCAGGATGTGTGATTACCAAGGACGGCAGTGCATGCTCTACATGGTGCTGCCATGCTGGCCACTAGGTTGGCAACGAGTTCTTGTGGTAGCGCGCTCCATTCCTCCAATACGTCTCTCCAACGCGTCTGACAAGTGCTCAGTGCAATTTAAGTCGGGGGAACGGGCAGGCCAACCCATTCGCCGAAGATTTTCTACTTCCGCGAACTCCTCCACCAGTCCAATTCGATGCGGTCGCGCATTGTCATCCATAAACGTGAAGTGAGGGCCGAATGCACCACTGAAAAGACGCACATGGAGAAAGAACAGTGCAGGGGTAACTTTGACCGGTGTGTGTAAAGTGTTCAAAGATTTGGAGGTCAGTACCCTCACGCAACATTATGACTCACACAATACAACACATGGACCACCAACACGATCATTTCCGACAGTGTTCCTGGGTGCATTACCCGTTCCCATCTTTCGCTGCATGAGGGTACGTCCAACTGGGGGAAGTAAAGCTGTGAACGCATGTGGTAAGTCGTACACTGATAGCACTTGTCCGCAAAAGGCAAATGCCGTAGGCTCGAGTTCCAGTCTGGCACACAGTATTAATCTACCAGGAAGCTTCAAATAACGGCAGACTCTGCTGCAGAGTGAAAATTCATTCTGGAAAAGATTAAATTGCTTGAAAGTAATCAAGGTAATTAAGAAAAATCCACCAGATACATATCTTCTAGTACGCTTTAAAATTCGAAGTGAAATACTGAACTTTAAATTGTGAGACACCTCATTTGCTTTCTCTCGATCTAAACTGATGTGCATAAATTAAACACGAAAATAACTTTCGCCTGATGTGTCACTGACAAGTAATATAGCTCGACGTAATTTGGAGTATACATAGAAAGAACTGTTGCAACATACTATAGAAGTTGAATGAAAGATATATGCAATGACTCGAATTAAATGATACTTTTATTGAATGACAAATTTTACAAGTATCTTGAAGTCCCAATGAAGTTACCTTTCGACAACATTTTTTCGGGACTGCATGTTGCCTATGCTTCAGATCTCACATCCACTGAAAGCATCTGCTCGTGGGTTATTAAGAGACTGGCAGTCCACTACTCAAAAATGGTTCAAATGGCTCTGAGCACTATGCGACTTAACTTCTGAGGTCATCAGTCGCCTAGAACTTAGAACTAATTAAACCTAACTAACCTAAGGACATCACACACATCCATGCCCGGGGCAGGATTCGAACCTGCAACCGTAGCGGTCGCCCGGTTCCAGACTGTAGCGCCTAGAACCGCAAGGCCACTTCGGCCGGCTCCACTACTCAGTAGCCACTACAGTTGATGATAGATATCTATAATCTTCATATGGCGGCAGGTGGGAACACGTAATACACGTTGTCGAACATAATCGTTTTGGCGCTTGTGTGTTATGTTATGGTGATACATAATGTTGCATGGGGGTATTCACCTCCAAATCTTTGAACACAGTACACTTATTCACTGGTCAACATTATTGTGGCACAGTACTCCTTGGCCATGTGCATCTTTTCCCGTGTGCGTTCGGACCTGACTTCACTTTTACTGATGAAAATGCACGACTGCGTCGAACATCGCAAATAGAGGAGTTCTAGAAAAGGATGGATATTTGGCGGATGGAGTAGCCTGCCCGTTCTCTCAACTTAAAACCCAACGAGCACGTGTGCTTCCACAAAAGCGTCTGAAACGCCACTGTCGAAAGTACACATGGCCCTCCACACGTCGTCGCGCTGTCCGTATGGATACTTGACTTGATATAAACAAGCCCATTTCTTAACTAAAGACACATGAAGTGGATGTACGGTGCTGCACGTCCAATTAAACAACATGTTTAGCCTCTCGGGCGCTAATCCTGTGGAATCGTAGAGATCCTGACCAACGTGAGAAGCAGTGTTGCGGAACGTCACGCCTCAGCCTCATTAGACCACGACCCTGCAGCTGATGAACTCCAACACCACGATCTACATCTACATCTACATGGTTACTCTGCAATTCACACTTATGTGCCTGGCAGAGGGTTCATCGAACCATTTTCATACTATTTCTCTACCATTCCACTCCCGTATGGCGCGTGGGGAAAAAGGAACACCTAAATCTTTCCGCTCGAGCTCTGATTTCTCTTATTTTATTATGATGATTTTATTATGATGATGGGTGTCAACAAAATATTTTCGCACTCGGAAGAGAAAGTTGGTGATCGAAATTTCGTAAATAGATCTTGCCGCAAAGAAAACCGCCTTTGTTTCAGTGACTGCCAACCTAACTCACGTATCATATCAGTGACACTTTCACCCCTATTGCGTGACAACACGAAACGAGCTACCCTTCTTTGCACTTTTTCGGTGTCCTCCGTATATCCTACCTGGTAAGGATCCCACACCGCGCAGCAATATTCCAGCAGAGGACGGGTAAGTGTAATGCAGGCTGTCTCTTTAGTGGGTTTGTCGCATCTTCTAAGCGTTCTGCCAACAAAGCGCAGCCTTTGTTTCGCTTTCCCCACAACATTATCTATGTGGTCTTTCCAATTTAAGTTGCTCGCAACTGTAATTGCTAAGTATTTAGTCGAATTGACAGCCCTTAGATTTGTGTGATTTATCGTATACCCAAAATTTATCGGATTTCTTTTAGTAACCATGTAAATGATCTCGCACTTTTCTCTGTTTAGTGCCAATTGCCACTTTTCGCACCAACCAAAAATTTTCTCTAGATCATTTTGTAATTGGAATTGATCGTCTGATGATTTTGACGAGGGACAGATCCTCTCTGGTAGAAGGATCGCTGCATACGTTTCTATGGTGTTAAGGTCGACAATCGCGAAAGCATTGCAATAGCAGTCAGAACACCATCAGATGCTATGTCTGCTGTGTAACTGTACAGGATAGCGGAAGTCGGAAGATATTTATATTTATATGAGTTACCAACACGTTAAACAAATATGAAAAACAAAAAGAGTCAGGTGGTGAACAAATTAAATTCACATTGTACCAGCAAATAATGATAGGAATTGCGGGCAATGAAGATAAATACGGCTCACGGCAAAATACCCTTAACAGAATGTACTGAACGAGCTTTTGTGGGGGTTTTATGCGCGTATTTAATTTGTCCATTAAAGTGGGTAGAAGTCAGGGGAGGATGTGGATAAGGGGGTGATAAACTATACCAGAGTAAGATAGTTTGACGAAAGGGTAATGGATGCGGTATGGCTATATTATATACGCCGGAACAATATACGATCTGTGAACGTACATACAATGAAAATTAATTCAGGCTAAAGGCCAGTCCGCATGCTACGTTTCGTCCGCCCACGAACAAAGTTCAGATGCAGTCTTTAAACGATAAATTTGCGTCTGAACTTTGTTTGTTGGTAAAAGGATCGAGGTGTTGGAGTTCATCAGCTGCAGGGTCGTCAGGTCGTGACCTATGAGACTGAGGTATATATATACATATACATATATATATATATATATATATATATATATATATATATATATATATATATATATATATATATATATGCTTTTTGTAGCATTACTATATCAGGCTGTCCAGGACCAGTTAGATACCCATCATTTTTCTTAAGACAGTATCATCTATATCATCAGTTCAACGAATGGGATGTAGAATCCTCCAGTGGCACACACGACTCATAAGAGCTAACAGACTGCTCCCTGCAGTCTATATCATTCATCCATTGACTCTGATGATTTCTAAAACATGATTTGGGTTTAACGTCTTGTTTAGATTCTTCAAGTACAACATAATATGACAAAATCGGATTCTTGGGAAATGTGACACTCACTGCCCTATTCATCCGCTAAACTCTGCAGTGCCAGCACTGAACAGTACTGCAAACGCTACAGTTACCACTGGAGTTCATGTCAGGACGTAAAAACTGTTTGGTAGTTGATATACTATAATTTCATTTTATTGCTCATAGAGACCAGTGTAAATTTTCATAGAGACCCAGACACCTCACGTATTCAATCTTCGATACTCTAAAGCTCACGATACAGTATGGGGGTTTCAGGCAACGGACTGAAATGCTGCAACTTTTCTTCAACTGTTAGCAGACTACAGTCTTATATTGTTAAAAGACGTACCTTCATGTTATCGGTCCAACTAAGTGTTGATATTTCTTTCTGTCCTCCATCTCTCCCTCTGAAATCGCCTGAAAGCCACTTTGGGGTCAGAGCATCATTTCATGCACTCTGACTACTTTCAAAACAAGCCCATCTACTTTTTATTCTGATCACTTTCACAACAAACTTATCTCCTCTCGATATAGCTGGGTCAGGCGAATAGAACAATGACAGAGCCAACTGGGGCGGTAATTCGACATGGGTAGAAGAGGATATGAACAATTTTCCTCTCCACTTAATTTGATGCATAGCCTATGAGTGGTTCCTGGAGAGCTCTACAGCCATCCCAAGGAAAACTAATCACAACTTCCACAAAACGCAGCCCTCGATATTATTGGAACTCGAAGTGCTTTGAGAATGTTAGTGATTCGGGAAATTAGACATCAGCCCACTAGGCGCGGTTCACACTGAGACAATACGATAGACAGACGAGATAGTAGTCTATGTGTTTATCTTTGTGTCTTTATTTTGTAAGGAAACAATTTATTTTTGAAATACTTTCCTTATTCAGCTTCCTGTTATTATCCTTTATTTATTTAGGTTTATTTTTAGTACCAGCTATAAATTTTGTATTCAATTTTCATACTTTTAGTACCAGTACAATTCGTTATTTCACTATTACTTCACTAATCTCGCAGGACTCTGCTTCAGTTGATTAATTTACTGCCTTACTTCCACTTTTATTTAGTAATTTATTATCATATTACTGTTGTTACTCATAATTAGAACCATTAATAGTACACTTTGTTTTTATTCCGGTTATGTGTTGCGCGCAGATTATTCTAGCTCTGTCAAGCGAGATTCTCCTCCTGTTCTCAGTCGGCTGTTCA
The DNA here is from genome assembly GCF_021461385.2 of Schistocerca piceifrons. Lineage (NCBI taxonomy): Eukaryota > Metazoa > Arthropoda > Insecta > Orthoptera > Acrididae > Schistocerca > Schistocerca piceifrons. The sequence continues at coordinate 801,605,413 of NC_060138.1, forward strand.
ACGACTTGTGCAAAGCCTGCTAGCCTTGGCCACTAAAACCTACTTTGTCCCTGAAGATACCTGCCTCTTTCACTTCCGGGAACACGGCTCCCCTACCTCAAAGCGCCCCAGTACGCTTTGTTCCCCCAAAATCGCTGGCCCAGAGTTGCTAACATCCAACAGTGGCATTTTGTCGAGCTAAGTTCCATATTGCACACATAAATGTCCAGTCTCTGCCAGCTCATTTTGACGAGTTCCATGATATCTTTCAAAACATGGACATTCATATAATACTTCTGTCGGAGACCTGGCTCAAGTCAAGTATTCCCACAAGTTCAGTAATTCTAAACTTCTACATCTTCCTAAAACATGACAGATGTAAACAATGAAGGGCTAGAGTAGGTGCGTACATATCCTCTGATTTATCGCCTACTGTGCCACACGCATCCAACAATAACGAAGATAAACAAGAGGAATACACACTGATAGAAACAATCGCAACACAAAAAAATTAATGTAGAGCAATGAAATTTCGGGAATACATTTGTCTAGGTAAGCTATTTAAGTGATTGACATTGCGGGATCACAGGTTAATGCAAGCGCGAAGTAAGCCATTGTAGTTGCGAAATGCTGGTAGATTAATAACTTGTTTAACCGTCAGAATGTTGAATGTAAGCATGCAGGTGTAATGTATTATGTTGTACAGGTGCCAGATGTCAATATTTGGGATGGAGTTCCATACCTGTTGCGCTTGATCGGTCAATACAGGGACGGTTAATGCTGCTTGTGGATGACGCTGGAATTGACGTCCCATGATGTCCCATTTGTGTTCCGTTGGAGATAGACCTGTCCGCAGCTGGTGGTCGTGCGGTAGCGTTCTCGCTTCCCGCGCCCGGGTTCCCGGGTTCGATTCCCGGCGGGGTCAGGGATTTACTCTGCCTCGTGATGACTGTGTGTTGTGTGATGTCCTTAGGTTAGTTAGGTTGAAGTAGTTCTAAGTTCAAGGGGACTGATGACCATAGATGTTAAGTCCCATAGTGCTCAGAGCCATTTGAACCATTTTTTGGAGATAGACATGGTGATCGAGTAGGCCACGGCAACATGTCGACACTCTTTAAAGCAGGTTCAATTACAGTATGGGTACGTGGGCTAGCGTTATCCTGTTGGAAGACACCAACTGGAAAGCTATTCTTGAATGGCAGCGCAACAGGCTGAATCACCAGACTGACGTACAAATTTGCAGTCGTGGTACATGGGTTAACCATTAGAGTGCTCCTGCTGTCGTACAAAACCGCAGCCCAGACCATAACTCAAGGTATAGGTTCAGTGTGTCTAAGCTGCAGACGGGTTGGTTGCAAGCCCTCAAATGGTCTCCTTCTAACCAACACATGGCCATCATTAGCACCAAGGCAGAACAAGCTTTTATCAGGAAAGACAACAGACCCCTAACTGTCACTTGACACCACTGAAGTCACGAATGACGGTGATATGGGGTCAATGGAATGCACGCTACAAGGCCTCTGGCTCGGAGCTGTACTTGAAGTAAACGATCTGTGAAAGTTTGAAGTGTCACTGTGGTGCCAATTACTGCTCAGTTTGCTGCTGCAGATGCTGTACACTGCACCAGAGCCATACGCTGAACACGATGGTCTTCCCTCTCGGTAGTGCGACATGGCCATCAGGAGAAACGGGCCTCTTGCGACCGTACATTCCCGTGACCACCACTAGCAGCAGTCATGTACAGTGGCTACAATCCTGTCAAGGCATTCTGCAAATATCGAAGAAGGAACATCCAGCTTCTCGTAGCCTATTACATGACCCTGTTCAAACTCAGTGAGGTGTTGTTTTAATGTGTGTGAAATCTTATGGGACTTAACTGGTAAGGTCATCAGTCCCTAAGCTTACACACTACTTAAACTAAATTATCCTAAGGACAAACACACACAGCCATGCCCGAGGGATGACTCGAACCTCCGCTGGGAACAGCCGCACAGTCCATGACTGCAGCGCCTAAGACCGCTCGGCTAATCCCGCGCGGCTCAGTGAGGTGTTGATAATGACTTCTTTGTCGCGTTAAAGGCATAACATTAACTCACCACGTCTAATCTCAAAGTCAACTATCGCTCACTACCGTTACAGCACGTCTTTAAAGCAAACCCGATATCCGTCCTCCTAATGACGCTATTAGCGCCACTGGTGCGAAATTTAAATAATCATCTTTCAGATGTGGAAACACGCCTACCGTCTTTCGATTATGTCACACGGCTACTTCTTTATGCTGCGATTTTTGTTTCCGTTAGAGTATAATCATAGAGATGAAGTCTCTTAAAAGAAAGTGTCTGATATGTGTCGTCCCTAAAACTTCTGAAGTAGTCGGGTTTGCCTGCTTCGAAGCTGCTCTTTCAAGCCTCCAACCAACATACAAATATATAATTATATCTGGTCACATTAACACAAATTTTCTATGAATGAGTCCTCCCAGTGTGAAATTTAAGCAAATACTTACATCTCGAAACGTGTCGCTACTTCAGCTTGCTCCTACCCATCATAAGAACAATAGTCACTCTCTCACAGATATATTTGCAACGAAATCCCGAAACATATTTGCAACGAAATCCCCAAACAGAGTAATTCGTACCTCTCAAATATCTGCACCTAGCATGTTCACCGACGGCACAAATTTCATGATGTACTCGATAGAATATCGCAGATAGAAACCGCAGCGACCACATATCAAGATTTCAAACGCATTAATTTATGTGAATTACAGCTGAGCTGCAAGAAGTAGTTCAGGGGAGGCCTTCTATTCCTTTCTCGGACATAAATGATTTACTAACAAACTTACTCAACTATGTAACAAATATGCTCCTCCAAAGACCAGAAAAGCAAGAAGGATACCTGCTTCTTGGCTAACTGGGAACTAAAACAGCTTATGAAGTCAGAGGCGCTGCTTATCGGGCGTACAAACTACGCCAGACACCTGAAAATCATATTACTTACAAGCAGAAGCACAACAGAATCAGTCAAGCTGTGGGAAATGCAAAACTCAATGCATTAACTGACAATTGAAATAGACCAGCGATCCTACGGAGAAACCTGCGTGGTCTTGCCATAGGGAAAGTAAAACGTGCAGCTAATCTCATTGTCCTAGTCAAAGAACTGAATCGGTACTTCACATTAGCTACGACCCCAACTGAACCACAGACGGAACAGAGACTCATTGATTACTTCATGGGGATAAACGACTAGCCACAAAAAATATATCTAAAGCATGTTACAAGCAATACAATCAAAACAGCCATCATGCGTATCTGATCAGCATAATGGACACGATGGCATCACTGTCCAAATGAGTCACACTGTATCAACCGTCTCGACCACTCACAACAGACGGCTACAAAACCACGCTGATTGTTGGTGCTGCATCTTATGCCCCACATTACTACCGCCAATATAATTAATACTATACTTTCAAATTGATCACTCTTCCTGCGTCATTTCACTTTTTGTGTGTGTGTTTACTCCCGCGCCTTACCAGTGAGGCACGATATTGTATCTCATCCTATGAACCCCTCCCTACCCCCGACACTTCCTTCGTTCTATCCCAGTTCGCACTCACTAATTCCACCATCCAGTCACATCTCCCATCCCCCTTCTTCCCACTTGTCCACCCTCAGACCTGCAACCACAGTAATATATATTTTTTATCAGTTATTCTTTACTTTTATCCTTGTGACTTCTCGCCAATTTTAGCGAGTTTTCTCGTTTCGCTATAGTCGACTCCCTCAGATTTCATTTTGTTTCCCCCTTTTGCATGCATTTCATTCTTTTAGTATATTTCCACACTTATTTGGGTGTATTTTTGCGAAAATTTTCTGGACGTAATTCTACATTATATACGTAATTTTACGAATTTTTCGACCACGGTAGATCCTTGCTCCTTCCATCTGCGTCAATACAGAGAAGTCTCTTCATCCCTAGCCAGATCCCAGTCCCACATACTGTTGTTGCTTGGCTCATGGAATCCCTCCTAATGGCCTTACCATCAAATTACCCATCTCTGGCTGCCACCCCTCCTTCCATAATGACCCTACTGGTTCAAATTCCGCCAATCCTTAGCCCTCACCAACATAGTCCTGCGAAATCATATCAACCAAGCCCAAACCTCATTGCAGTACCTTCTCTCCATCCACAAAATGCTCCTGCTATGCAATCCCAAATTCCTGGAACCCATAACACATACTGAAACTCTTGCCCTGCAGGAACTTGAGCAACATGCACGACGCTACCTCAAAAAGCTCTTCATCCTGCTCACTCCCTAATCCCACCTTGGAGTGCCGCTGTCATGTCCAAACCTCCCCCACGCCCCCTAGTAGCTGACAAACCCTGTCTCGCAGACCTACTACACTTACCGCACCCTCCAAAACTCCCTCCCACCACCACACAGAATCCAGAACTTAAACAGACCCGCAACATAGTCATGAACTTTTCCTCCAGAAGCCTTAGCCCCACAGAAATATCAGTCCTTTCCAAACGCCTCACCTTTTGCCCCACTCCCAAATTCAATCATGCAGGACTTGTTAAAGATCTTCTCTCCTTTTCCCAGTCCCTACATTGGAAACACTTTTCGCCACCAACCCTACCAATCAGACTCAACCAAAGACCAATATTGAACCCTACCTAACCTAGTTCACTCCTCCATCCATCTGTGATCCATCCCCACTGCCCCCAAACCAGCCCCTGTTAACTTTCAAGAGTTTCTTAGCCTCAAACCTTGCCTCACCATCATTCCCCAAATCTCTCAACATGCAGATTAATATTACATCTGCAGAAAGAACCGCAGTCCACCATCTAAAAACTGATCCCAACATTATAATCCTACCTGCAGACAAGACTCCACCACAGATGTTCTGAGCCGCAAGGATTACTTGGCGGAAGGACTCCACCAGCTATCAGACACTTCCACCTACAAACCTTGCCACAGTGACCCCATTCCAGTAATCCAGCAGGATCTCCAGTCACTACTCAAATCCTTAGGCCTATCGCAGAACCTCTCCCCAGAGTCCATCTCTCTACACACCACTACCACTCCCCACATTCCTACATTCAACATGTTTCCTAAAGTCCATTACCGTAATCACCCATGGTACCCCTTTGTGGCCAGTTATTGTGCCCCCACTGAGAGAATCTCTGCTCATGTAGACCAACACCCTCAATCTATTTCCGAAAACCTACCCTCCTATATAAAAGATACCAACTATTTTCTCCATCGACTCTCCACAGTTGCTGTCCATTTACCTCACAGTACCTCGCCCATCACTATTGATGCGACCTCCCTGTACACTAACATTTCTAATGCCCATGCCCTTACCACTGTTGAACACTACTTTTCCCAATGCCCGAAGGATTCCAAACCAGCAGCCTCCTTCATAGTCGCAATGACCAACTATCCTCACCCCCAATTACTTCTCCTTTGCAGGCATTACATACAAACAAATCTGAGGTACAGCTATGGACACCTGCATGGCACCATCCTATGCCAACCTATTCATGGGCCATCTAGAGGAATTCTTCCTTAACACTCAGAATCCTAAACCCCTCACCTGGTTCAGATTCATTGATGACATCTTTGCTATTTGGATCAAAGGTGAGGACACGCTATCCACATTCCTTCAGAACCTCAACAACTTCTCCCCCATTTGCTTCACCTGGTCCTACTCAACCCAACAAGCTACCTTCCTAGACGTTGAACTCCACCTCAAAGATGGCTACATCAGTACCTCCATCCATATCAAACCTACTAACTACCAGCAATACCTCCAATTCGACAGATACCACCCATTCCATACCAAGAAGTCCCTTCCATACAGCCTAGCCACCCACAGTCGTCGCATCTGCAGTGACGAGCAGTCCCTCTCGAAATATACTGAGGGTCTCACTGAAGCCTTCACTGACAGTAATTATCCTCCCAACCTTGAACAAAAACACATCTCCCGTGCCTTATCTTTCCAGTCTCCCACCACCTCCCAAAGCCCCACCATCTGGCCACAGAGGAGCATTGCTCTCGTAGCTCAGTACCACCTAGGACTCGAGCAACTGAATCACATTCTCCACCAGGGTTTCAATTACCTCTCATCGTGCCCTGAAATGAGAAATGTCCTGTCCACTATCCTTCCCACCCCTCCTACAGTGGTATTCTGCCATCCACCGAACCTACACAATATACTTATCCATCCTTACACAACCCCTGCTCCCAATCCCTTACCTCATGGCTCATACCCCTGTAATAGACCTAGATGGAAGACCTGCCCCATACATCCTCCCACTACCACTTACTCCAGTCCGGTCACCAATATCTCCTATCCCATCAAAGGCAGGGCTACCTGTGAAACCAGTCATGTTGTCTACAAGCTAAGCTGCAACCACTGTACTGCATTTTATGTAGGCATGACAACCAAGAAGCTGTCTGTCCACATGAATGACCACTGACAAACTGTGGCCAGGAATCAAGTGTTGCTGAGCACACTGCCAAACAGGATATCCTTCATTTCAATGACTGCTTCATGGCCTGTGCCACATGGATCCTTCCCACCAACACCAGCTTTTCTGAACTGTGCAGGTGGGAACTTTCCCTGCAACACGCCCTACATTCCCATAAACCTCTGAGTATCAACCTTCATTAGTTGCTGTCCTCACCCATCCAGCCCCTTCCCTGCTCCCATTCCAGCATTACACAGCTGTCATTCCACCACTACACCCAGTCTTTTTTTTATTTTTTTTATTTATTTCTCTCCCTTTCCAATACTTCCCCCACTCCTCACCACCCAACCTGCAGCACATCATTGGTCATCGTCCCCACCATACTATCTCTCCCCCTCTCCATCCCAGCCTCCTCCTTTCCCCCACCCAGTCGCCACTGCCATCATGCACTGGTGCTGCTGCTCGCAGTGTGGTTTCAGTTGCCTAAGATTGCAGTCATGTGTGTGAGTTGCGTTAGTGTGAGTGTGTTTGTGCTTATGTGTATCTATTGTTGACAGATGCCGTTGGCTGAAAGCTTTAAGTATGAAAATCTTTTTATTGTGCCTATCTGCGACTCAGCATCTCCAGCATATGGTGAGTAGCAACTTTCCTTCTCATAATATTCAAACACTATTGACAAATTTCGAAGACCTAAACAAGGACCATTGTTTCTTAACGTCAAAAGGAACACGGTTGCAACTCTTACTTGAAGGATACCCCTCATCTGTGTTTCTAATATTGTCAGATAGACGGATTTTAATGGCTTCTTTCACTACACAGTCCCAATACTGTGATGCATGGGCAGTCATTTGTGCCTCATCATGCAACATTTTATGTCCTTCAGTAAGACAATGTTCTACCAGTGCAGATTTTTCTGGCTGAAGTAAATGCGCATGACGCTGGTGTTCCATGCAACGATCCCAGACCATATGTAAATGCGCATGACGCTGGTGTTCCATGCAACGATCCGAGACCAATGTAGACTTTCTGGCAATGGCAGGGAATTTTTTAGACTCCAGGCTTTCTCAAACCCAAATTATCCTTCACTGGGCCCACCAGGGCTCTGGTCTTAGCTGATGGACGGAATACACTTTTAGTATTAAATTTCTTTAAAATTCTACCTATTTTTGAAGATATGCTCCCTGCCAAGGGTAGGAATGCCACCGATTTGCTTGTATCTTCTGTTGGTTCCTGCAAAGGACCAACTTGTAGAGAATGACGGACCTTATTGTCAGTACAAACATTCTTTTTGAACATAGCTTTTAGATGGTCCAGTTCTTGTGTCAAACGATCTGCATCTGAGACGGCGTAAGCTCTTTTTACCAATGTACGTAAGACCCGGTTGCGTTGGTACAATGGATGACAACCTGATGTATTTAGATATTGGTCCGTATGCGTGGGCTTACGATAAACACTATGTCCTAATGTCCCATCATCCCCCTGTAGACCAAGGGCACAATCCACAGCTGCATTCCTACAGCTTGCATACTTCTCATCTGCAGGCAGTATTTTGTAATGCAGTTGACAAGCAAAACTTCGTTGTTTACCGTTATACACTGAAGGAAGAAATAGCAACACCAAAAAAATAATTAATGTAGAGTAATGAAATTTCGGGAATGCATTTGTCTAGATAACATATTTAAGTGATTAATACTGCAAGAACACAGGTTAAAATATGTGCGAGATAGCCGTTGCAAATGTAAAATGCTGGTACATTAATAATCGGTTGGTTGGTTTAATGAGGTGGGGGGAGGGGGGGGGAGGAACAAAAGTGCCAGGTCATTGGTCCCTAAATGTAATCAGTGTAACCACTAGCACGTTGAATGCAAGCATGCAAGCACTCACGTATTTTGTTATACAAGTGCCGGATATCAGTGTCTGGGATGCAGTTCCATGCCTGTTGCGTTTAGTTGGTCACTACTGGGACGGTTAGTGATTGTTGTGGATGACGTTGGAGTTGGCGTCCGATTATGTCACTTACGAGCCCAATTGGAGACAGATTTGATGGCCAAACAAGCCAAGGCAACATGTCGACACTGTATGTATCACGTTAGGTTACAACAGTAGTACGTGGCCGAGTGTTATCCTTTTGTAAAAAAAATGGTTCAGATGGCTCTGAGCACTATGCAACTTAAGTTCTGAGGTCATCAGTCGCCTAGAACTTAGAACTAATTAAACCTAACTAACCTAAGTACATCACACACATCCATGCCCGAGGCAGGATTCGAACCTGCGACCGGAGCGGTCGCTCGGCTCCAGACTGTAGCGCCTAGAACCACACGGCCACTCCGGCTGGCTATCCTTTTGGGAAACACCCCTAAGAAAGCTGTGCATGAACGGCAGCACAACAGGTCGAATCACCACATTGACGTGCAAATCACGGTACGTGCGATAACCACGAGATAGCTCCTGCTGTCATACGAAATTGCAACCCGGACCACCAGTGTGTCCAGCACCCAAACTGGTTGATTACAGGCCGTCAATTGGCCTCCTACTAACCAACCCATGGCCATCGCTGGCACCAAGGCACAACCAGCTTTCATCAGAAAATACAACAGACCTCCACCCTGCCCTCCAATGAGCTTTCGCTTGACACCACTGAAATCCTAAATGAAGGTGGTTTGGGGTCAGCGGGAAGCACACTACAGGGTGTCAATGTGTTGCCAACTGGTGCTGAAATTGCTGCTGCAGGTGCAGTACGATGGGTCAGAGCCGTACGTTGAACACAATGATCTTCCCTCTTGGTAGTGCCATGTGGCCTCCCGGGCCCCAGTCTTCTTGCGACTGTACATTCTCGTGACCACTGATGGCAGCAGTCATGTACAGTGGCTACACTCTGTCAAGCCTTTGTGCAATATCGCAGAAGTAAAATCTAGCTTCTTGTAGCCACATTACACGATCTCGTTCAATTCAATGAGGTGTTGATAATGGCGTCTTTGTCGCCTTAAATACGTTCTTGACTAACATCAATTCACCACGTCCGATCTCAAAGGTAACAAACGCTCACGACCGTTACAGCGTGTATTCGAAGCAAGTCTGCTATGCATCCTCATAGTGTCGCTACTGGCGCCACTCTTATGTAACTGGCGCGGAATTTGAATAGACACCGTCTTTCAGATGTAGAAACACGCCTACCATCTTTCTTTTATATTGCCTAACTCCTTCTTGGTGTTGCGATTTTTTTCCGTTAGTGTACGATGTAATTATTTTAAGGAATATCAGTAGCTGGTGAAATGGGGATTAGTATGGGTTTGCGACAACCTAAGTGACCAGTGGTTAGCATACTAGACTCGCATTCGGGAAGACGACAGTTCAAACCCTCGTCTGGTCATCCTGATTCAGGATTTCCGGGATTTCCTTAAATCGCTTCATGCAGATGCCAGGATGGTTCCTTTGAAACCGCATGACCGATTTCCTTCCCTAATCCGATAGGACAGATGACCTCGCTGTTTGGTCCCCTCCCCCCAAACCAACCAACCAACCAACATAAGTGAAGAACTTACACACTTATATTTTCATTGAGCATGAACTTCTTATAAGACACTGATTTATCTTCAGTTGTTTGTTTAGTAATAAACTGTTTCAAGAGTGTGTCGCAGTTACAACTGCGTTAGCATGTTTATGAGATGAAGTAGTGTAAACTCTGCTATGTTCCCACAAAAGTAGTTATTTTTAACATGGCAACAAGGACAGAAAGGAAATATATACAAGTCATGCGAAAATCAATTGCTCTTTCTGTTGCAGTTTCAGCGTAATCCCACAAACAATTGTGTTTTTAATAATAAATGATTGATTTTCGAATTATTAGTTATACTGGAATCACCTGTTAATACAATAGTTTGCTGACTCGCTAGTAGCTTACAACTTCTGATTGTGAGTAACTTACAGCTGTTGTGCTGCACCTGCTCTACCAAGCCATGTCATCTTGTTAGGTAGGGGCCAAGTTATTTTATGTGCAGTCTATGGTATGACATACACTGGTCATAGTCTCTCCTCTTTTCAGAGTAAGAAATTTCAATAGCTATGTGAGATGGATAAGTATGAGATGTCGAGATCACCCTGCATTTGGAGATCTTATATGCCTGCATTTCGACTAATCATATAACGTACTTACCATATTCCACCCCGCACTGTTAGTGTGTTTTTACAACAACACACGGTCAACTTCGTTAGCACGTTTGAGTAAGAATACCTTAAACATGGCGTTTCACGCTCACACTATCTACATCTACATCTACATGGATACTCTACAAATCACATTTAAGTGCCTGGCAGAGAGTTCATTGAGCCACCTTCACTATTCTCTATTATTCCAATCTCGTATAGCGCGCGGAAAGAATGGACACCTATATCTTTCCGTACGAGCTCTGATTTCCCTTATTTTATCGTGGTGATCGTTCCTCCCTATGTGAGTCGGTGTCAACAAAATATTTTCGCATTCGGAGGAAAAAGTTGGCGATTGGAATTTCGTGAGAAGATTCCGTCGCAACGAAAAACGTCTTTCTTTTAATGATTTCCAGCCTAAATCCTGCATCATTCCTGTGACATTCTCTCCCATATTTCGCGATAATACGAAACGTGCTGCCTTTCTTTGAACTTTTTCGATGTACTCCGTCAGTCCTATCTGATCCCACACCGCGCAGCAGTGTTCTAAAAGAGGACGGACAAGCGTAGTGTAGGCAGTCTCCTTAGTAGGTCTGTTACATTTTCTAAGTATCCTGCCAATAAATCGCAGCCTTTGGTTAGCCTTCCCCACATCATTTTCTATGTGTTCTTTCCAATTTAAGTTGTTCGTAATGGTAATACCTAGGTATTTAGTTGAATTTGCGGCTTTTAGATTAGACTGATTTAGCATGTAACCGAATTTTAACGAGTTCCTTTTAGCACTCATGTGGATGACCTCACACTTTTCGTTATTTAGGGTAAACTGCCACTTTTCGCACCATTCAGATATTTTTTCTAAATCGTTTTGCAATTTGTTTTGATCTTCTGATTACTTTATTAGTCGATAAACGACAGTGTCATCTGCAAACAACCGAAGACGGCTGCTCAGATTGTCTCCCAAATCGTTTATGTAGATACATACATCTGGAAAAGGACTGGGAAAGCAAGAGTCAAGCTGAAATGGTGGTAAATTCGAAAACACAATACACCGAGAAACAAATAGCGGAAAAAATGTAAGATGGCGGAAACAGTTCCTTCCTTTTTTCTAAAAAATTGTGGTAAATTTTTAAAATGTGTGATTTGTGGTGAGTGAAAATGGCCCTGAGCAGATTGGTCTGAGAATCCCACCACTGCCCCATTGTACACAAACAGTTTTCAATATTATTTACTCGAAAACGCAGAGCCTGAAGGTTTGAACAAGTGGTGCTGCAGTCCCATTGGTTCAATATTCGTCTCTATCCTCCTGTCCTCCTTGAGCTTCTGTCATCCAAGCCCGATATTCTGCTTGATATGTCGAACGTCAACACGTCTCATTAAACTGAATATTACACTATAATTTGGGACGATTCTATCGAAGGGTCACTTAAATTTCCACTTTAAAATACATTTCATTTGTAAGTACATACAAACCGATGCTTTCCGTTGAAAATGATCACGAAACACGCAATGAGCCATAATTGTTTAGGCTGAATCCATTTAAATGCATTGAGGCGACAAAAATCATGGGATGCCTCCTAATATCGTCTCGGGCATTCTTTTGTCAGGCGTAGTGCAGCAGCTCGACATGGCCTGGATTCAACAAGTCGTTGGAAGTCTCTTGCGGAAATACTGAGCGACGCTGCCACTATAGCAGTCCATAATTGCGAAAGTGTTGCCAGTGCAAGATGGTGTGCACGAACTGATTCTCGATCATGTTCCATAAATGTTCGATGGGATTCATGTCGGGCGATCTGGGTGGCCAAGTCATTCACTCGAACTGTCCAGAATGTTGTTCAAACCAATTGCGAACAATTATGGCCCGGTGACAATTCTATCGTTGTTGCGGAGCGTGAAGTCCATGAATGGCTGCAAATGGTTTCCAGTTACCCGAACATAACCGTTTCCAGTCAATGATCGGTTCAGTTGGATCAGAGGACTCAGTCCATTCCGTATATACACAGCCCACACCATTATGGAGCCACCGCCAGCTTGCACAGTGCCTTGTTGACAACCTTGGTCCATGGCTTCGAGGGTCTACATCACAATCGAACTCTACCATCAGCTCTTACTAACTGAAATCGAGACTCCTCTGTTTTCCACTCGCCTAGGGTCCAATCAATACGGTCACGATCCCAAGGGTGGCGCTGCAGGCGATGTCGTGCTGTTAGAAAAGGCACTCGCGTCGTACGTCTACTGCCATAGCCCATTAACGTCCAATTTCGCCACACTGTTCCAACGGATACGTTCGTTGTACGTCGCACATTGATTTCTGCGGTTATTTCACGCAGTGTTGCTTTTCTGTTAGCACTAACAAGGGGAGGCCGCCAATTGTGAAACTCAGATTCGATTCATACTGCGAATAATAAAAGCCCATGGCCAGAGGTGTAATGTGGCAAAGCACCAAGATGCACTTCTCAGCCGTTGTCGAGAAAATCGAGTTAAAAGAAACCGTTGCGGTGAAATACTCTCTACGATTAACAATTTTCTACAGCGTCGTGGCGCAGCGATCAGCGCTCGGGTTCGTAATCCAAAGGTCGCCGGACCATGGACCACGTGGTCCGGCTGTTGTGCCGCATTGCGCGGTTGCTAACGAGTCGCCGCTTGCCTAGCGGCCGGAGCGGTGGCCACCAACTCTAAACTTAGAATATTTGCAGGGCACCACAACCCGCCCGTTACCTCAAAATACACTCCTGGAAATTGAAATAAGAACACCGTGAATTCATTGTCCCAGGAAGGGGAAACTTTATTGACACGTTCCTGGGGTCAGATACATCACATGATCACACTGACAGAACCACAGGCACATAGACACAGGCAACCGAGCATGCACAATGCCGGCACTAGTACAGTGTATATCCACCTTTCGCAGCAATGCAGGCTGCTATTCTCCCATGGAGACGATCGTAGATATGCTGGATGTAGTCCTGTGGAACGGCTTGCCATGCCATTTCCACCTGGCGCCTCAGTTGGACCAGCGTTCGTGCTGAACGTGCAGACCGCGTGAGACGACGCTTCATTCAGTCCCAAACATGCTCAATGGGGGACAGATCCGGAGATCTTGCTGGCCAGGGTAGTTGACTTACACCTTCTAGAGTACGTTGGGTGGCACGGGATACATGCGGACGTGCATTGTCCTGTTGGAACAGCAAGTTCCCTTGCCGGTCTAGGAATGGTAGAACGATGGGTTCGATGACGGATTGGATGTATCGTGCATTATTCAGTGTCCCCTCGACGATCACCAGTGGTGTACGGCCAGTGTAGGAGATCGCTCCCCACACCATGATGCCGGGTGTTGGCCCTGTGTGCCTCGGTCGTATGCAGTCCTGATTGTGGCGCTCACCTGCACGGCGCCAAACACGCATACGACCATCATTGGCACCAAGGCAGAAGCGACTCTCATCGCTGAAGACGACACGTCTCCATTCGTCCCTCCATTCACGCCTGTCGCGACACCACTGGAGGCGGGCTGCACGATGTTGGGGCGTGAGCGGAAGACGGCCTAAGGGTGTGCGGGACCGTAGCCCAGCTTCATGGAGACGGTTGCGAATGGTCCTCGCCGATACCCCAGGAGCAACAGTGTCCCTACTTTGCTGGGAAGTGGCGGTGCGGTCCCCTACGGCACTGCGTAGGATCCTACGGTCTTGGCGTGCATCCGTGCGTCGCTGCGGTCCGGTCCCAGGTCGACGGGCACGTGCACCTTCCGCCGACCACTGGCGACAACATCGATGTACTGTGGAGACCTCACGCCCCACGTGTTGAGCAATTCGGCGGTACGTCCACCCGGCCTCCCGCATGCCCACTATACGCCCTCGCTCAAAGTCCGTCAACTGCACATACGGTTCACGTCCACGCTGTCGCGGCATGCTACCAGTGTTAAAGACTGCGATGGAGCACCGTATGCCACGGCAAACTGGCTGACACTGACGGCGGCGGTGCACAAATGCTGCGCAGCTAGCGCCATTCGACGGCCAACACCGCAGTTCCTGGTGTGTCCGCTGTGCCGTGCGTGTGATCATTGCTTGTACAGCCCTCTCGCAGTGTCCGGAGCAAGTATGGTGGGTCTGACACACCGGTGTCAATGTGTTCTTTTTTCCATTTCCAGGAGTGTACTTACCTTCAAAAGGTCAATATATAGGTACATTGTCAATTTACTGACAATAGTATTGAATGTGTGAGTGCCCCTTAAAGCTCATTTATTGAAGAAGGATCGCTTTACCTCTGAAAATCTACTTCTGCTTGGTAACTATTCCCCCTGAACTTTTATTCATCTCCCAAAAGTTTCGTTCATTTCTGTATTTGCTTCTTCAACGCACAAGTTGAACAACAGTTGCGGTAAGCCACAACCCTGACTTACACAATTTTTAAAAAGAACTTAATTTTCTTAACCTCCGCTATTATTATCCAGTTTGGTTTTCGTGGCTGTTGTAGGTAGTTTAGCCCTTGTCCAAGCACTGTGAATGTCGTTTCATCTTACGCTATTGATCGATTTCTCTGGGACCACAAATAGCAAGAATATATCCTGATTGTTATTTAGTATGCCTTCCATTATTAAACGCATTCACGTGCTCATATGTCAAGGATACTTCATATACACTCCTGGAAATGGAAAAAAGAACACATTGACACCGGTGTGTCAGACCCACCATACTTGCTCCGGACACTGCGAGAGGGCTGTACAAGCAATGATCACACGCACGGCACAGCGGACACACCAGGAACTGCGGTGTTGGCCGTCGAATGGCGCTAGCTGCGCAGCGTTTGTGCACCGCCGCCGTCAGTGTCAGCCAGTTTGCCGTGGCATACGGAGCTCCATCGCAGTCTTTAACACTGGTAGCATGCCGCGACAGCGTGGACGTGAACCGTATGTGCAGTTGACGGACTTTGAGCGAGGGCGTATAGTGGGCATGCGGCAGGCCGGGTGGACGTACCGCCGAATTGCTCAACACGTGGGACGTGAGGTCTCCACAGTACATCGATGTTGTTGCCAGTGGTCGGCGGAAGGTGCACGTGCCCGTCGACCTGGGACCGGACAGCAGCGACGCACGGATGCACGCCAAGACCGTAGGATTCTACGCAGTGCCGTAGGGGACCGCACCGCCACTTCCCAGCAAAGTAGGGACACTGTTGCTCCTGGGGTATCGGCGAGGACCATTCGCAACCGTCTCCATGAAGCTGGGCTACGGTCCCGCACACCCTTAGGCCGTCTTCCGCTCACGCCCCAACATCGTGCAGCCCGCCTCCAGTGGTGTCGCGACAGGCGTGAATGGAGGGACGAATGGAGACGTGTCGTCTTCAGCGATGAGAGTCGCTTCTGCCTTGGTGCCAATGATGGTCGTATGCGTGTTTGGCGCCGTGCAGGTGAGCGCCACAATCAGGACTGCATACGACCGAGGCACACAGGGCCAACACCCGGCATCATGGTGTGGGGAGCGATCTCCTACACTGGCCGTACACCACTGGTGATCGTCGAGGGGACACTGAATAGTGCACGATACATCCAAACCGTCATCGAACCCATCGTTCTACCATTCCTAGACCGGCAAGGGAACTTGCTGTTCCAACAGGACAGTGCACGTCCGCATGTATCCCGTGCCACCCAACGTGCTCTAGAAGGTGTAAGTCAACTACCCTGGCCAGCAAGATCTCCGGATCTGTCCCCCATTGAGCATGTTTGGGACTGGATGAAGCGTCGTCTCACGCGGTCTGCACGTCCAGCACGAACGCTGGTCCAACTGAGGCGCCAGGTGGAAATGGCATGGCAAGCCGTTCCACAGGACTACATCCAGCATCTCTACGATCGTCTCCATGGGAGAATAGCAGCCTGCATTGCTGCGAAAGGTGGATATACACTGTACTAGTGCCGACATTGTGCATGCTCTGTTGCCTGTGTCTATGTGCCTGTGGTTCTGTCAGTGTGATCATGTGATGTATCTGACCCCAGGAATGTGTCAATAAAGTTTCCCCTTCCTGGGACAATGAATTCACGGTGTTCTTATTTCAATTTCCAGGAGTGTATGTTAAATTGTTGCAGTTGGAAGGACAGTGGTTTCAGTTCAGTTGGAGATCCACGGAGAACTGTGGTAATGAGGGTCATGACTCCACTTCACAAAATGAAAAATTAGTAGAAACGTTTATATTTTTACGTACGGTGTCTCAGTTTCCTAATTTCACAGATAACTTCTGGAGAGCAAAGTAGCATGAAAGCTAAGAATCTCGTAAGTGGCAAGTAATTCTAGAGCTTACAAGCCACTTCCAATACGGAGTACTTTTCGGTTGCTTGCTGCTCACTCAGACGGACGACTCGTTGGCAACATCGCGGCCAGGTGAAGGCGCCCGTTGACAGACAGGCAGTACCCTGTAGTGACTTGAGCTTTGCGACTTGTAACGTCAACATGTTATTATCTGATGCCTATGAGAAAGACAGACGGTGACGCTAAGTCACAGCACGTGACACCGCAGGTCTTGTTGTAAGTGCTAGCAGCCATCAACAGCGGAGAGTGAGTAACTGTTTCAGACGAGTTTAATAAGTCTTGACTGCGCGCTTAAATACATGGAAGCTCTCGATAGCACACGACAAATTTAAGACCTTTAGTGGGTACGTTTTCAATTACATATTGATTACTTGTGAGCCCTGCACGGAGCTGAGCGTTCACGAAATGGCTGAGAAGCCGACTAGAGTGAAGTCACAAATTCTTTGCGAGGTGCGTATTTCTCGTGGACCTCGGTTGTTCCCGACCACAAGTAATTAAACTGTGGGTTTTCCGACCATCAAGGGAAGTCGCAACAGACGACAGAGGGTTTGTCAATCGTTTAGTAATAAGATCATAGGTAGACATTTTATCCTGGCTCCTACGCACATAGACATGTGTAATTTTTTTACCTTTTTTCTCTTTCTACAACATTACATGCAGCAAATCAATAAACCCTTTTGTTGATTTTACGAATTTTAATTTCTCACTTGGTTTCTTGTAAGGAAACCAGAGATTTTAAACTTCTTATAGCCCCCCTCCCGTTGTTATATGGGGTGAGTGGGAACTAACACTCAACTGAAAATTGTTACTAAATTTAACTAATTCTCACGAAACAAAAAACATTTTGTTCATTGCAGTGGTTTACTTTATTATATTATACGAGGTATGATCAAAAAGTAATAGAAATGTTGTTCTTGAAGGATCTTTATTTATTCATCAACGTCGTCTTTGTCCTCTTCAATGTAATCCCCAAGAGATATAATATGCTTGTGCCAGCGTCTTCTTCCAATCTTAGAAGTGCTTCTAAAATTCACTTATCGTTAACGGTGTTCAGCTCCTGCAGTGATTCTCTTTTTAGCTCATCAATGGTGGCAAAATAACGTCCTTTCATAATTCTGATTCTCTTCAGCCTTGCGAGTAGAAAGAAGTCGCAGGGGTCATGTCCAGCGATGTTCGCTGGGGCAACACAACGGTTTTGTTCCCTTTTATTTACTTTTTTTTTTACAGAAAAAGACATGAGCAAGCAACGAGGTGTGAGCGGGAGCATTATCGTGATGCAATTTCCACAAGTGGTTTTACTACAATTATGGTGGTTATCTTCGTACTGCTTCACGCAAACGGATCACAACTTCAAGGTAGTGTTCATTATTGATCGTACGACCATAAGGCAGTAACTCATGATGCACTATTCCATCGTAGTCGAAGAAAACAGTGAGAAGAACCGTCACATACTAACGAACTTGCCGAAATTTTTCTCGCTTTTGGCTCTTCTGGTAGTTTCCATTGGGACAATTGTACCTTGGTTTCGACGTTATACTCGTACCCCTCTGTGTCGTCACCTGCTATAAAATTCTTCAGAAGTTTTGCATCGTTGTCGACTTTAGTCAGTAATTCTGAGCGATATCTACCCAGCTTCGTTTTTGGTCGAAATTCAACAATTTCGCAACAGGCTTCGCTGCTTCACGTTTCATGCCCAAAACATACAAAAATTGCTTCGCATGAGCCAAAGGATATGCCGACATCATCATCAGCCTCTCTGATGGTGATTCGGCAATTTTCCAGAACCATTTTCTTTACTTCTTTCACATTGTCGTCAATAATTGACGTGCTAGGGTTATACCAGTAGTAAACTCTTGTCTTATTCATAGTCGATTCGCCAAAAGCCACAATCAACATTTCGAATGGTGTGCTGCACTTTATCCCATTTTTCAAGTAAAATTTAATGCAAATTCTTTGATCCATTTCTTTCGAAAGAAAAAATTCGCCGAGCACTCGAAAACACGAATAACCTTTTCGACTATCAACAGTAAACTTCAAATTCATAATAGCTGAAAATGCAAACATACATGTGGAACATGTGTACTAAAAAGATAAAAACACTAAAAATCCTATCTATACAGGCCGAGAAATTATCAAATTCCCATTACATTTTGATTATATCACGCATCTCGTTTATTTCATTGTAGATATCAGCGGCGCACCGCGGCGCAACGTTTAAACTTGCGTTAGCAGACTCAGCTGGCATCCCAGTATGGCGATCTATGGTACAAGTACAACGATGTTGGCGAAGTGTGAAAGAACCTCGTGCCTCATTAAGTCCATAAGAAATTGCAACTATCAGAAGACGTGGTCGACCCTCTGGAAAATGTGCAAGGGGCTCAGAAAATGCTCACCCGAAATCCTTAGAATTCACAAAGCCAAGCATCTCACGAAGTTGGTTTAACCCGAACGCAGTCTGAACTATTCTGAAGAAAGAGTTGAATTATCGTTCACGGTAACTGCGTTACTGCAAGGAAGACTGTGCTCATTGGTTGGAATATGGGGAGCTGATGCTTGCTTCATATGAAGACTGGTCCAATATTTTCTGTTTAATCCTGTGGTCAGATGAAGCCGCATGTCATATTAGGTGTTTGTTAACTGGCACAGTCGTTATTATTGGGCAACAGATGATCCGAGGATGGCTGACGAACAAAGCCAACATCGCCCAAGGGTCACAGTGTAGTGTGGCATGATATCCACAAATGTTGTGGGTCCATATCTCAATCGGGGCACTATGAATGCAGAATGGTATGTGCTTAAAAATTATGTTCACGGTATTGTATCCACAAGTGACAGTTATAATGACGTAATCTTTATGCAAGATGGGGCTCCACCTCACTTCGCATAACCTGTCCGCGCATGGCATGACAACCATTTTCTAGGACGCTGGTTGGGACGCCGTGGCCCCCTTGAATGGCCAGTTAGGAGGCCTGACCTAACGCCCTATAATTTCTTCCATTGTTGGTGGGTGAAAGAGGAAGTTTTTCGCACTAAACCAAAAACTCTTGATGAATTGGATGAGCGAATTCGACAAGTTCTTGAAAACTTACCGCTCGATTATCTACAAAGGTCTGCTGCAAACATCCACATCTGTTTGAGGAAACAGGTGGATAATGGTACTGCTTATGCTGAATTGTAGCAATGAATAATTATTCTACCACTGTAAGAAACAAAATGTTTTTTGTTTCTTGAAAACTGGTAAGAACTTCAAATGTAGCATTTCCTGCTTCCTCCTTCATCTTATTTATCGGAAAGTATATGTTCGGTTGTTTTTGAAATAGTGATAGCTTTGATTTCTTATGCCAGACATCAACAACATCGACCACACTGTGCCGCTGGTTAAAAACACACTACATTTTACTTGAAATGCTAAGATTTTCCGTCCATTGATTGAGCATATACAGAAGTCTGCAAATTTCATGACCTTTTCTCCACTGGGCGTTCTCTCCACTATTACCATCCACGCTTCATCAATACTGGTTAATGGGAGATGTATCACTACAGCACACGTATGGGAAAACAATCAGAGCTCTTTACTGTAAGTGTATTCCTCTGTTAACCACTGTTCACGTATTTTCTTCCACAGTGCCTTTTCTAACAGCACGACATCGCCTGCAGCGCCACCCTTGGGATCGTGACCGTATTGATTGGATCTTGGGTGAAGAGAAAATTGCAACCGGAAAGGAAAGTTTAGGGGAAGATTGTTTTCATAGCTTTAACCGTAGCCATTTCAAAGTCTGAAACTGCAGCTTTAGGTGACTGCCCAGGCATCTTATTTTTCAATCCAGAAAAAGTGTTTCATATGTACTTTGACTTTTATCTGGGATTGTTTTGAACAACTATCAAATGTTCCCTCCACAAGGACTATTCAAACAGGATTTTCTCTGCTTCTTCAGAATCAAACACCAGACTCTTTTCTCAGAAACAGAGCCATCGTCTATTTTCAAAAATAATATTTTTATTTAATTTCAGAATGTCTTCACTCAGCGGAATCTCCAAACTAGCGTCATGTTTCTAGGTCATACCATTAGCTTCCTGTTTGGTTTTACACAGTGCAGCCTTGGAGTTCTCGTAATTTGACATACTGGCTACGGAATCTAGCCTTTATCTGTCAAATCCTGGAATTACTCTTCAAAAATTTGGAAAACAGGGATTCTCTTTTGTCAGTGGACGTTTTTCCTGCAGTTATACATTTGTTTCTTAATCTGCGTACCTACTTTGTCAGATGCGCAAAAATGATGCTGCGCTGTTCAATCATGATCCTGTCATTTCCAATTTTTAAACGGCCTTGGCACTTACTCCTTTCGAAATTCCCGCACAAATAGGATACTCATCACATTATATATGCAACCTGGTAGCGATGACCACACTTTCATTGTTGTAATTATTTCCATTACTTGCAATGAGTACAACTCAAGTAGCTCAGGCCTAGGAAACTGTATAGAAAAAAAAATTCTGGGCGAAGGCTCTGAGGGGCTGATGGCGCCAACACATCTGCTGCTGGTGGATGACTCGTGTAAAACAGCAATGGGGGAGGCGCTGGTCGGAAAACCCACAGTGCAAAACTGGTTGATCGGAAGTCCCAAGGTAACTGTGGCACCTACAAAGGGTCAGAAACACCACATAGCCATAACAGCTGCCAACAAAGCCGAGATAGTTTAGGGTTCACAGGTAGAACCATCTATGTGGATGTTGTGACCACGGCATTTCTGATCCTACTGTAGGAGCAGCGGGTACCGTGGCACTTCCGACCAACTGGTTTTTCAGAGCGATATTTCCAACCAGAGCCATGCTGATTTATACCAGTTGTTCACCAGCAGTGGATGTGTCGTCACCATCAGTCACATGGTGCCCTCACTGGCAACCTTCATTTCTGTGCAGTTTCCTATACGACTTTAGTTATAATCACTGTGAGTAATGGAAATACACTGAAGAGGCAAAGAAACTGGTACATCTGCCTAATATCGTATAGGGCCCCCACGAGCATGCAGAAGTCCCGAAGCATAACGTGGCATGGACTCGACTAATGTCTGAAGTAGTGCTTGAGGGAACTGACTCCATGAATCCTGCAGATCTGTCTATAAATCTGTTAGAGTACAAGGGGATGGAGATCTCTTCTGAACAGCACGCTGCAAGCCATCTCAGATATGCTCAATAATAATGAACAACAAGTTTGAAGTGAAAGTGCATAAATTGCATTATTTTGGGTTAGTTATGTTTATTTCAGTATAAAATGATACAAAATCATCATCTTCATAAATATTTAGCTCTAGTTTTTTATAAAAAAGCAATCTACATTTTTGTATAACTAACTAACTAAATATCCATTCATGTTCCAAGATTCAGCATAACAAATTTTAAGTGAATAATTACTTGAATTATTTTATGTGTTATGCAGTGATAAATTTTAGTGCCATTCTGGAAGTACAAAAGCAAAATGTTAAGAAAAAAATTAAGATAATATTACATGAATGAAAATACTTTGTAAGTCTATTTTGTACCAGAACTGTGTAAAGCACAAAAGAAAATATGTAAATTAACTGGTCACAAATGTATATAAAGGATTACAAATGTTAAATGTCCATATGTACAGTATATACAACTGCATATTTTGTTCAGAGATAAATTCAGAAGATGACTGTTTTCGTTTGGCTTGACGTTTATACACATCTTTGGGAACAACCCTTATGACAGTCCAGCAGTAATCTATTAAAATTGCAGGGCTCCACTTTCCAGCGTACCTCTTCTCAAATGTGGCAATATCTTGATGAAATCGCTCCCCATGTTCATCACATAATGCACCACAATCTTTGGGGAAGAAGTCAAGATACCTATGTTAGAAATGCATTTTCAATGACAACCAAGTTTTTCATGCGATGACAACATTTATCTACAATCTCCTTGTAATTTATTGCTCGTTTGTTCCATAAGAACTGCAAACAGAATGTATTAAAACATTCCCATGCATGCTTCTCTTCAACTTGCATGATTCCATCAAAATTATAGTATCTAAAAATCTCTCGAACCTGTGGGCCTACAAAGATGCCCTCCTTTACTTTGGCATCACGTAAGCATGGGAATTTTTGCCTTAAGCACTTAAATGCGTCACCATCTTTGTTCATTTCCTTAACAAAGTTTTTCATGAGACCCAACTTGAAGTGCAAGGGCGGGAGCAGATTCTTTTTAGGGTCTACTAGAGGTTTACTCTTAATGTTCTTTATACCTGGTTAAAGAGATTTTCTGGTGTGCCATTCGTGTTTACTGTAATGAAATGCACGAGCTCGTCTATCCCATTCACAGAGAAAGCAGCAATATTTAGTATATCCTAACTGCATACCTAATAGCAAACCACTTACAAGTCACCACAAATTTGCCATTGAGAGTCATTATATTTGATGGCTTATAATAAAATTTTCATGTTTTGGTATGACTATTTCATATGCACAATATGCCCAAATGGAATAGAAGGAAGCTCATTACCAATATGTAAAAGCACTGCTTTTGAGCTCAGCTTTGAGGAATAAGTAAAGAGTCTCCACTTATCAGGGTTGTAATTAATTCTAAGAGCCTTTATTAGACCGTTTATGTCTACAAATGCCACAAGACTATCTTGCATGTTAAAAAAGGGAGTGAATTGCTGCTCTTTTCTGCGGTAGAATGAAACATTGCTTTCCAGAAAATTGAACTTCCTCCGGATAAGCTAAAATTTGGTTCTATTATTGAACTCTATGTTTTCTCAGACAAATACGCAACTCCCACCATGTGTGAGTATTTTTCTACAAAATATTGCTGCTAATTTGGACTGAGGCAGTTGTGTCAGTTCTAACATATCTCTACTCAGCCAGTGCTCAGTGAAAGATAAAGCAGAAATATCATTCAAATCTTTTAACAAGATTTATTCAAAGATTTTTTATTTAAGATTTCGTTCAGTTTGTTGGGAAGAGACTGAACATTCTGGATGAGCAATTTAAAGTTTGAACTAGGGATTTTATTGAGTTCTGCTTGACCACTTACCTCTTTTTTCGATATAGCATTGTTAGCTGTAAAAAATCGTCCTCGTTTTAAGAGGTGGGTGATGTCTTCGTGCTAGGTTGGGTCCTGCCTTTCTTATGCTGTGGTGCTTCTAATTATAACTCCATTGTCAAGAAGCATTTGTTTCATTTATAGCACTTGTATTTCGCTTGCTTTCACACTGTATTTATTTTGTTGAATCACTGACGTCTTCAGGTAGACTTGTTGCTTCAAAGATGAATGCACCCGTTTTACACGACTTCTAATTTTAATTGATGAGGAAAGCCTATTGCATACTTGCTCTTTCCTGTGTCTGTTCAAGCGAAAACTGAGACGTGTGAAATTATCAAGCGACAGTCTTTCCATTTCAAAATTTATGGATATTCTGCTTTTTCACACGATTTCAAACAGTTCACTGTTTGCATTAAATTGTGATTAACCATGCTGACTTTCTTGTTTATATATTTTTTGTCGAATCTTCTGGGAATTGGGTGTAAAATAACATTGGTCTTATTATTGATTTGGAGAACGCTTGGTAAGCCGTTATCAATGTTTTCAAGATTGTTATTTGAGACTTCAGTATCGTTCTACCCAGTCGTCAATATAACAGTATGACTCCCAGTGAAGTCTTCTGCTAAGTTATGAATTCCACTAAAAACTTGGCGAAAAGGAGCATTGAGCTTAATGAAACTTTGAATGTCATACTTTAATTCGAGTTTTTTTTCCAGTATGTTTACCTGCCTTGACTGTCACTCAATATTAAAACTTCCAGCTTCTGTACTGTATTCCTCGACTCGTAATTTTATTTCGTATGTTTATGTGCTTTATCTACCAGAATGCTAATGGTGTCGTTAACCACAGTTTAGTTTTCGCTGATTGGCATGGAAACACTGCCTTTAGTTACATTTACATATTGCACTGCCTTTTTGCTAGAACAATACCAGTATCTGGAAGTACGTTTACTTGGGTTGACCTGTTTTTTCTGGATGGCCTTAGTACAGGGTAGAAGTTTAACATGAATTTGCCTTCAGTTGCGATTTTAAATTATCTGTGTTCGACAGACATTTTACTGTACAGCACTTTTCACTTGTTACGTATTTGCTTAGTTTTTGCCCCAACTCACAGATTTTTGCTAAAAGTGCATCTCTACCCATTGTAGCACTTTAATTATTTCGGATTTCGATGTTGAGTCCGTTATGAGTTTTTGATTGCCATGTGGCACCAGAACACAGTTCTTCGTTTTCGATTGCGTGTCTAGACATTTACAGTTATTTACTCTAACAGCGCACAAATACCACAAATTGCCTTTGTCGCCGCCATTTTTAGGCACCTTGTACATAATAAGCTGGAATTTATGTCAACTTTCATGAACTGCAAATTCGTTACGATTCTCCTCTCCTCCATCTTCAATAAAAGAAGAAATATTACAGCCTTGGCGCCTCTGGCACCCCTCTCAGCCTGGCGTCATGTGGTGGCTTGTGTCACTGACCATATGGACTGAAATGTGTGTGTGTGTTTTTTTAACCAGTGGCACAAAACCACGAAGGCTGTCGATGGTTGCCACAGGAAACTGAACTCCTCAAGAAATCAAAAACATCTGAATGCATGCTTTCTGATCAGTAACCCGAAGGAGGAAGCTGTAGCTCAATGCTATATTTGAAATTAACAAAGATTGTATTGGCCCGTATTTTCAAAAAAGATACATAAATCTTGAGGAAATCTTAAAATGCGTTAAAAAAATAAAATCGCTCAGGGAATTTTAGAAGATGTGAAAATACCTGGCTTTCTTACAACAAAATTGAGTGACAAATTATAGTTTAAAATGTGCGACAAAACGTTCAATCATTTGCTGCAATAATGCTGTAGAAAGGTAAAAGGTAAAAATTAATAAACATAAACAGTAAAAATCGTTTTAATGTGCTCATGTACTATGTGCATAGCCAATCCTTAGCCTGGATAAAAAGTGAAGGGATGTTCTTATTATTAAGATCGTCTGTGGTTGCCAACACCACCACAAGTTTCGAGAGTGTATGATTCCATACAACCCGAAAACCTCAAGAAGCTGAATATAGGAAGAGAGAACGAGACAGAGACCCTCTACTAAAGGGGACAAAAATGGCCTCTGCTTTCACATATCTATAGTAAGGAAGTAATAAATTAACATTATGCCTGATGTAGCATTATCACTGCATGAACAGCCAAAGTGTAGTAAGTGATAAACTTTTTTCCTTTCATAATTTTTTGGGGGGGAGGGGAAGGTGTCACCAGAGAGAAAAAATGTCATGAAGATTTGAAGTGTAACATTTGTTGCTAGTCACTAAGTGCCCTCATTCTCAAATACTGGATGAATACAGGGTGGTCCATTTATAGTGACTGGGCCAAATATCTCACGAAATAAGCATCAAACTAAAAAACTACAAAGAACGAAACTCATCTAGCTTGAAGGGGGAAACCAGATGGTGCTATGGTTGGCCCGCTAGATGGCGCAGCCATAGGTCAAACGGATATCAACTGCGTTTTTTAAAATAGGAACCCCCATTTTTATTACATATTCGAGTAGTACGTAAAGAAATATGAATGTATTAGTTGGACCACTTTTTTCGCTTTGTGGTAGGTGGCGCTGTAATAGTAAAAAACGTATAAGTACGCGGTATCACGTAACATTCCGCCAGTGCGGACGGTATTTGCTTCGTGATACATTACCCGAGTTAAAATGGACCGTTTACCAATTGCGGAAAAGGTCAATATCGTGTTGATGTATGGATATTGTGATCAAAATGCCTAATGGGCGTGTGCTATGTATGCTGCTCGGTATCCTGGATGACATTATCCAAGTGTCCCGACCGTTCGCCGGATAGGTGCGTTATTTAAGGAAACAGGAAGTGTTCAGCCACATGTGAAACGTCAACCACGACCTGCAACAAATGATGATGCCCAAGTAGATGTTTTAGCTGCTGTCGCGGCTAATTCGCACATCAGTAGCAGACAAATTGCGCGAGAATCGGGAATCTCAAAAACGTCGGTGTTGTGAATGCTACATCAACATCGATTGCACCCGTACCATATTTCTATGCACCAGGAATTGCATGGCGACGACTTTGAACGTCGTGTACAGTTCTGCCACTAGACACAAGAGAAATTAAGGAACGATGACAGATGTTTTGCACGCGTTCTATTTAGCGACGAAGCGTCATTCACCAACAGCGGTAACGTAAACCAGCATAATATGCACGATTGGGCAACGGAAAATCTACTATGGCTGCAACAAGTGGAACATCAGCGACCTTGGCGTGTTAATGTATGGTGCGGCATTATGGGAAGAAGGATAATTGGCCCCCATTTTATCGATGGCAATCTAAATGGTGCAATGTATGCTGATTTCCTACGTAATGTTCTACCGATGTTACTACAAGATTTTTCACTTCATGACAGAATGGCGATGTACTTCCATCATGATGGATGTCCGGCACATAGCTCACGTGCGGTTGAAGCGGTATTGAACAGCATATTTCATGACAGGTGGATTTATTCCATTAATGTGGTATTTACAGGTAATCACCCCGTAACAGCATGCGTTCTCAGAAATGATAAGTTCACAAAGGTACATGTATCACATTGGAACAACCGAAATAAAATGTTCAAACGTACCTATGTTCTGTATTTTAATTTAAAAAACCTACCTGTTACCAACTGTTCGTCTAAACATGTGAACCTTATGTTTGTGACTATTACAGCGCCATCTATCACAAAGCGAAAAAAGTGGTTCAACTAAATCATTCATATTTCTTTACGTACTACACGAATATGTAATCAAAATAAGGTTTCCTATTTTTTAAAAAACGCAGTTGATATCCATTTGACTTATGGCAGCGCCATCTAGCAAGCCAACCATAGCGACATCTGGTTTCCCCCTTCAAGCTAGACCAGTTTCGTTCTTTGTAGTTTTTTCATTTGACGCTTATTTCGTGAGATATTTGGCCCGGTCAAGATCATGGGTCACCCTGTATACTTCGAATGACTTTTACATCTTAGTACAGATATTTTCATCTGGCGCCATTTCAGAGAACGGCATGTCAGTTTAAGTTGGTGCTACCATCACTAAATGAAGTTGGGTCCATGGCGCGAGTAGTTGAATTAGCACTATTCAAGCAGAATGGGTAATTATTAGATTTGTGATATGAGTAAAATCTCTCTGACTACCTATTATTATCCTTAGGGCATTCTGCTTAATAAATTACAACCACTGTTGTCAGCATAATACGAAGCACTTTGCCTGTGCTCAGTGATGAGGAATAAACTGTTTACTGACACAGAATATTATGCCCTCAGCTGTGGCACCTACCTCCTCTCCTTCACCACTGCATAACTAATAATGAGATGTAAACAGTGTGGTAGCAACACTTCATTCCAGTCCACAGTTTTCAATTGGTCTCCAAGAGTACTCAGCTTATGACGTCACACGTATTAATATACACTAGGTTATGTGAAGTGTTTTAGTAGTACTGAGTATAGCTGCTAAACGAACATCACTCATACAGAATCTCTGCAGAGTTGAGCACTTTCAAATGAACTTTTTGAAACTTGATGGAGCAACAGAGGGAAGCTAGAGGCAAATCTTCAGCAATATCTAGAGCAGGGGCAGATCTCGTTAAAATATCCACAACAAGATGGTTAAAGACATTGGACTAGCATCTGGAAGGACGGCAGTTCCATTTC